>NC_056729.1:186380249-186642749 GCF_019279795.1 Protopterus annectens
CATGAAAGCATGATGCAATGAAATTATAGCAGGCAGTATCTTCAGAGTGAAAAACTGTATCCTGACATTAATTGATGTCTGATGTCACTTGCAGAATATCTTCACGTTTTCCAGATTTCCTAAGGAAATCAACAGGCTTAATGATGCACATTTCCTTAAATAAATGAGTCTCTATTTATGTCTAGATCACAAATTCAGTCAAAAGAATCAAGTGGATATTTCCTCCTTGCTCTAGAAACATTTTTTGTTGAACAAAAATCCCAATTAGTGTTCTGGTGGGTGATTTGCGATAACAGAGGTTTTCTTGAAATTTGTACCCCTGATTATCAAAATTGGCAACATTAATGAATACTAAAATGCTAAAATTAAATGACATTATTAAAACCATTTTAGCATTAATCCATGTGGCCTTTGACTACAAATATAAATGATAATTCATTTTCTGTTCAAAACTGGCATCATACAGATATGCTCTGAAACTTAATAAGTGAAATTTCTGAAGAAGGTTATAATGACACAAAAATGTGAAATGTTAAGTTAATTAGTGATGTCTAGCAAAAGGATTCTTGTTTTATGAAATGCTAATGGAACAAAATATCTTGGCCTCTTAGACGTCTGCTTGCTAAATCTTTACAAATCACAGATGCGTTGGTATTAAAAGGAAATGCAAATGTGAACTCAAAGTGATAAGGGTTTCATCAGTGAATGACAACGTCCTCATAGATGAAACATCAAACAATATGTTATTTATTTATTTATTTTACATTTGTTGACCGGGACAGTCCAACTGGATATATGTCTATTTTCAGTGGAGGCCCGGAGAAAAACCTCCAGATAAAACAGATGGAACATGACAGATATGAGTCAAACATATTTAAAAAGCCCTCTAGTAGGTACTCACCATATACACAGTGTGTAACGTTATACAAAAATAACAGGTTGCAGCAAGCTATTATGAGCAAGAGATGCATACAATATTAATTTAAATAAGGCATTGAATAAGTAGTAATTAATCAGGGTTAATATGTCTTGAATTTCTAAAGAATGGGTTATCTACTTTGTCTGTCACTGCTTTCAAAGTAATATTTCTGTTTATAGACATATTTGGTACAAACTTGTTATATTAAGCTGAACATTGTCTATCTCTACTTTAAGTGTGCCTTGACAAAAGTGATAAATGACCAATAATTGCTGTGATTTGCTAAATAATTCTTGAAAATGTGTACCTAAATGTTTTACTTATAATGGCAAAGCAGCAGGGTCAGATGACATTATAGCAAATAATACCAAGTTGTTGGTTGAGTTACGGGAGAAATGGCTCCAGAGGGTTTTCCTAGTAGTATTGAGAGAAAGACTTATTCCAGATGACTAGAAAATTAGCATTCTAGTGCCAGTGTATGAAAACAAGGGACATTCACAACTGTTGGCAGTATAGAGTTATCACACTTGCGTCACACTGTGCGAAAGTTCTGAAGAGGGTGATTGAAAAACAAATATGCACAGTAGTGCAAAATAAGATATGAGATGAGCATTTTAAATTCCGATTAGGATGCAGCATAATCAAACCAATGCTTGGAGTGAGGCAGAGTGAGGCAGATAATTGAAAAGAAAAGAGAGATGAGGAGAGTCTGACTGGTCATTCCTATAGCCGGAAATGCATTTGACAATGTCCATAGAAAGCTGATTTGAGCAGTCCTGTGATGGCTTGAAGTCCCAGAAACATTGATAGGATTAGTGCGGGCAATGTACAAGGACCCAATGCCACACTTATGAACAGTCTTCAGATTCATAGAGGGGTTACCAGTATGAGAGTGTGTCAGCAGAGTTGGTGTACCTCAGTCTGTGTCCACTCAATGCAGACTCCCTCAAACTAACAACCAATGGCTCTAAATACAGGGAAATATTGTGGGGGATAACCTTGTCTAGTGCACTTAAATTGGAGACTGAGGAATATGAGACGGAGTTGACTTTTAGTCTGACTTGGGAGCCTAAATAAGGTTGAGAAAGAATCTGCATTAACCCTGAGTACAAGTCAAACCCCTTACATATTAAAATCACTATCGCTTCTATCCATGATAAGGAAGGTAAATTCCCACACAGAATTCAATTAGTGAGTATCAAAAAGTTATGAATTAATTTTTCTTTATCATACTGGAAGATCTCCACAGGTATACCATCTGAACACAGTATTTAATCATGTGTTCTGGCATCTGTCACCTCCATTATTCTCAGTGGGCAATTAGGAAAGTGAGGCAGTCTGCTTCTCGCGGCACAAGTGAATTCAGCTTTACGGAGCCCAGGCAATAGTCATACACAGATACTAGATTTGGTGAATCCATTTCTCCTCTATAAAGCCTAGCAAAGTATTTCATGAGGGCTGCCAATATGTCCTGAGGGGTGTTATACATCAGCAACAAACTGGCATCCCTCAGCTTACATGTGTGCAAGAAGTCACAGGGCAAGATATTTAGAAACTGTAGGTGACATATCCAGTCCTCTATGTGCATGCATCCTTTGAGCATGTTCAGCTTTAAATGTACAATATTTATCCAAGTTCTCCTTATTCTCATGCATTCTATGCATGGCTGCTGAGACTCACTGTATGACCTGTCTTTGCATTTTTAAAAGCTCTTAATGGAGATGTGCTAATTTGGCTTTTCTCTGCATATGGATGGCTTCAGTCAACTTATGAGGATCTCCCCCTCAGCACCAATTTAGTAAGTGAGCTAATCCATCTCAAACTAATTAAGTATCTCTCAGAAAGTCAATGAAGCTTTGATCCTCACTGAGTGACAGATTCATTTTCCAGAACCAATTGACTGGGCCCTGTGTTATCTTTAATATCCTTGTTAAAAGATCAGAGATTATTATGGGTTCTCCAGCCAAGGACTTGTATGCTCCTTTGAAATAAATATTTTATTTTTCCTTAGAAATGTACCAGAACTGGAGGAGAAAAGGGTGTAACTATTTTAACGGAGTCACAAAATGCCAGGAGGGTCTACCCTACCAAACAGGTTGATATAGTACAAAACATGTTTCTAGCTGCAGATAATGTTACCCGGTGAGGTACAGGAGAAACTTCAGGGTGGGAGATTATCAAGTTTCAATACCCTGCCTCAAATTCATTTCCTTCTGATGAGTAACCTAGCTTCTCAATAACCTACTTACCTTCCTTGGATAGTCCATGAAGGAAAATATAATTTACTATTGCTAGGAGGCTTCCATAGTATAGTCCTTTAATTAAGGAAAATCTACCATGATCACCAAATAATATGTCAACAACTGAATATGAAAATCTGCTCTGCAAAGCATAATAACCCCACTCCATTTGCCTGACGAAGCTGAAGAAACATATACAACTGAATACAGATATTTTAAAATAGTTACATGTTCATTGTCAGTCAGATAAGTTTCCTGTAAGAGCAAGAAGCGGGGTCTTGTAATGATTGATAAGTGTAAAAATCTTGCTTCTCCTCATCCTGACTGTGAGCCCATTGACATTCTAAGTTAAAATTTTTAGGTCAATCATTAGAAATATTAACAGAATTAATTCTCAGATTTTTAACTTCTCAAAAAACTAACCCTAACATCCACTCCTACCCCCCCCCCTTTTACTTACATTTGTCTCATTCAATGTTATTACTGGAAACCAGTACATTCTAAGTACTACTTTACTCTAACTTAAACTATGGAATTTTGTTAAAACTTGCGACTACCAATGAATATTGCACTTTGTCACTTTAAAACTATGGAATCTTGTTAAATCAGATGTTTTCCTATGAATACTTGATTTCTATGTAGAAATATCATAGTTGTTTGTTCTTAACCTGTGCAGCTTTTCTCCCCGGGCCTCCACTGAAAATTGACTTGTATCCAGTCTGACTCTCCCGGTCCACAAATGTAAAATAAAATAAATAAATGTACTCTGCTAATAATCATGAGGCCTTTTTAAGCCTAGGCTTGTACACCTAATCTCTGACAAGTTCTGGTACCCTTGGTAAGTGTAAGCAGGGGCTTGGGAGATAAAGCATTTACAACTGGGGGCTTGGAAGATGAAACATTTACAGACTGCCTATGTCCATTAGAGACATGGGTGCCAAACCAGGGATGAATTTTCTGTTCTCCATGAAATTGTCCAAGTTACTGTTGAATTGGGTTAGGGAAGAACTCTAATCCATACGGATACAGAGGCTGTTCTAGAGATGGGGTAGTCTCTGAGATACATACCTGCCTGTCTAGTAGGTCCTATTTATATCACTAGCAATGTTTAAGCCTTTAGAATGGATAATTCTGGTGGTGTTTGTTTTACAGCCATGCAGGAGGTCCATCAGGATGGGGTCTGACAATGTCTTGTATGCCAGACATAGATCTTTCCTCAACAGCCTGTGAGAGACAGAATACAGGGGCAGAGCCTTGAGGCTGCCTGCTCAGTACATGTTACTTATGCCCTGTATTGTACTTTTAGTAAGAACCTCTGTGGACATTCCACCTGTCGGATGTGCCTGGTAGGTACATGCCAATGGGGGCATTATACTCAAAGACATGTATGATGAATGCTGAATACAGTTTAATAAGTGACTTCCTTGGACCCAGATGCCATAACATTGTTTATAAGTTGCAAAACATAGAATGATTTCCTCACTACTGCAGACATGTGATGTCAGGTCCATGGCAACTGGGTCAGTTCTTAGGGGGTTGTTATCAATCTGATAGTTCCGAGGGGTGGATGACTTCCTGAAGGATACTATTTTGCATTTCTTGGCATTTCCGTTTAGTCCATGGTTCTGACACGTTATTTGTCAGTGTCAGCCCTTCCTGGATAACATTAATTTTAATGATAGATTCTATGACTTTTTCTAATTTACAATTCTCTGCAAATTTGGCCAGCCAGAGGACCTTGACATTGACCTTGACTTCAGAGATGTAGATGACAAATTGGAGTGGCCCAAGAAAAATTCCTGTGGAATCTACTTATGACTGGCCTATCTGTATAGATGGACTCCCCAATTCTAACTTCCTATGTCCTGTTTGTGAGCCATCTGGCTATCTACTGGGTGACATAAAGATACCTAACCTCTTCAGTTTGTCAACAATGACTGAGTAGGCTGTTGTGTCAAATGCCTTGGCCTGATCAAGGTAGACATGGTGAGATATATATTTTATTATATTTGGTAAAGGAACTAGAAAGCTATTTAGTTTCAGAACTACTGTTGTTGTGGCTTGATAAAGTCCCAGCTGTTAAAGTGATTTAATCATCATGCCATCTCATTAAAAATAAACATTTTTAAATATAAATGTTTAAAAATATGAAGTGCTAGTCTTAAGAAAAAAATGTATATTACTCGTGTTTATATAAGTAAAAATGCAAAGCTGTTTAACATTGAGGTTACACACCTAGCTGCAAACATGAAATTAATATATTCAATGAAATTAGTACTGATTAAGAGAGGAATCAGTTATGTTTAGAACTACTTATATATTGTTTAATGCATTTTTTCAGTTTATGATTTCAAGGTCTTGGTAAAGGAAAGAGGAAGAATCACTTGAGTGAGGATGTGAAAGGAATGAACATCAATGTTGGGAAGACAATTGTTCAAAATATGTTTTAAATATCAGGTTTAAAATGAAAAGATACCATAGAGATGGACTTGTATTTTACATTGATGGTCTTCAAAACTTTGTTTCAGACAAGATGGAATACATCTGGTTGGCCCAGGCAAGGTGCAAGAGCTGGCAATAGCAGTGGTATGATACAATAGCAAATAAAATACAATGGAGTGATGTGAGAATAACAGATATATGCTGTGACTGTAGTATGTAGGACTTGCACATGGTGTGCTCCCTTAATAAGAATAATGCTTAGCAATTACAGATGCTACAGAGTAGATCACATACATTCCTGGAAGAAGATGATTTAAAATGTTTGAAAATGGCACTATAAACTTAAAGAGTGGGAGGTGTGGTGGAATAATAATGGTTTAAAGATTTATTCTAAGTCAACATGTTGGATATAATTGTTTTTACACTTAGAGGTGGTCTAGAGGATCTTGGGTGATGTATACATTAAGAGTAAACCTCACAATATGATGAATTTCTTTGCAAGAGAAAAGCAAAACTATAACATTTAAGACATTAACACAGTATAGTTTTTATGCTTCTGGGAGGTATGGAATGAATGTGATAGAACAAAACTAAAGGAAAGGGGATAAAGGTTTAACTATACTGGTTTTGATAAGATAAACCTATGTGTTCTTACAATATAATAGATGAAGCAGATGGCATGAACAGGGTGATCATATGAGCTGATCTTAAATTTAATAAAGATTTACTGTGGCAGGGATATGCTATTAGATCAATTTATGTGTATTCAACAAAATCTGACATTAAGAGTAAAGGTTGTGATTTATTTTTCAGTTAAAAGATGTCTAATTGTTGATTTGTAAAGCGATTGTTTTTTTATATTGAATTTTGTTTTCTTAAGATTTTACATGTGCTTTTTTTATCATGATATTTCAATATCAATAAAGAAGATATTTAAAAAGCTTCTTAAATGATTCACATGTTCAGTTGCAGATAATAAGGAGATCCAGAATTTGTTACCATCTTTATGTATCCATTATTTAAAAAAACAATTACATAAGTTTCTATTCTGTTACTGTTCATCATTTTGACAGTGTTAAATGCATCACTGAGATTAAGCATCATAATCCTATTTTATAGAACATTTACCAACACGAATATTCTAAAATTGCAAAGATATTGATTTCATGTGTATTTGTGAATGAATTTGATTCTAGGATAACTGATCCATGTTACCTAGTTGCCGCACAACATACTGTAGTAGCTTAGCAATGCATCTACCCCCAGGAGTTTGTGAATGGGATTAGATGTACTGACAAACACCACTGGCTGAAATGGCATCACTTATAAGCATTTTTCGCAAAAATGAACCAAATCAGATTGAAGGTTAATTCAAATAATTTAAGTAGATGTATTACACAAAAGAAATCTATGTACAAGATTTCTCTAGAAACAAGCATAAGAGCTTTTACTGATAATTATCTAAGCTAGTTAAAGAAACAACCATTGCTATTACCTTTGAAGTAGATGTAAGTACAAGTAATTTAGAAAAAACACAACATATTAAGTGTTCACTATAATCCTCATGTGTATTCATAAACAACCTCTAATTATACATGAAATCAGATTTTAGACTATGTCCCTGTGGATCAAAACTAAAGACATTTTGCCATCTTTTATTAAGAGCATTATCCAAGTATCATCTGACTATTATTAGATGACAAGAGTATTTGTGGCAATTTAAGGTATTTGTTCTCATTCAAATGTATCATGTGTTGTTAATTGTGTATTTAAGGAGTTTTTTTACATTTTTTTAAATTTTTTACCTTTAGATGTTTGTCTGAAGAAGTTCAGTTTTCTTGAACGAAAAGTGGATGTTAATAAAACACTTAATATTGGACTCTTTGCTGTTGGTTCTGCTGACATGGATTTTGTTTCATTCATATATGGTTTTGCTGTCATGGAGACAGATATGAAATACAAGTGGAGATGCATGGCCATGAAACTGAAAATCAGAAATATCGAGAAGCTGCTCAGCATACAGGAAATACAGACACAAGTCTACTAACTGTAATAAATGTTATTCTAGTGATGAAACTGGAGTAAAACAGCATATTCTAAAATCACAAAGCCCACTTTAGATGGCACAAGCATTAATACTGCAAAAAGTAACATTGATCTTTATGCACATCATTAAAGACACTTTGCTTCTGCTTGTGTGTTTGACAACTATAAATAGTTGTTCTAGCTTGCCAGTGATTTGAAAGCAGGCAAAACACTTCACACCCCCAAACATTTGCTATTTTTATTTTCTTTTTTTTCTGTAACTGGTGACAAATGGAGTAAATATACTGCCATGCAATACAAAAAAGAATGACCATCTCTCATGAATCATAAGCATTATTATCTGTTCTCAACATCAGTGCCAAAATTGACTTCTGAAGCTTTATTCTCAAGGTGAATGTTTTGCCATCCATGTCTTGTACATATAATAAATTGGTTATAACTGAAGACTTGTCAATAATCCTCTATATCTAATAAAGCACAAAGCAAAGCTTAGTGATACCTATACTATTTCCAGTGTTTACAATGTGTGTTGTTATTATAAATATAAATACAAATCTCGGTCATGCAAATCAGTATAATATATCAAGGAGTTGGGATTCCAAATTGTTAAGGTTAGCCCATAGATTATTATAATTATTATTTAGTTTTTCCAATAGTATTTTTATAAATTTTCATCAAACTCTAAAATTGACTGTAGAGTTTTTTTTTCTTAGATTTGTTTTTTATTTTTCAAATACATTTCAGTGAATTCCATAGTATTTATACATAACATATTAAATAGCTATGTACACTATTTACAGTAGCCTGATACTATAAAATATCTTAATTCAGATCTGCTCTGAGTTACAGCTCATCAGCATGAAAATTACAGAACCAACTGATATTTCCAACATCCTAGCAGATAGGTTCAGTGCTAAATATACCCCCCTTACCACCTAAAGAGCCCATATCTAAACAGGAAGAATTCAAAGTTACTTTATAAGTATGTCCAATCCATTATCAGAGTGTCTGTTCAATTATTGTATAGTGTTAATCAATTATAAGACTTTTCCCCAAGGGTTGCTGATAAATGGCTTTGGATAAAGTCTTAGTTCTTTTAATTTTAATTTCCAATAATGCTGTGGTCTTCTTCAGTCGGCTGTAGAAGTCTTCCAAAGTTGGTATTGTGTCTGTATTCCATCTTCTTGTTATACACTTCCTTGAAATTGCAAGTATAGACCATATTAGATATATGTTTGACCTATTCAAATGAGGACCTCTGTTCCCATTTAATAATACAAAAGCATTAGTTAAATAAAATAATTCATTAAATAAAGCTTGTAGACAGTTATTAATACCATTCCAAAATGGCTTAATTTTAACACAATCAAAGAAAATGTGGTTCCAATTTGCATTGTGTACTTGCTCACATCTCCAACTTATTCCTTTTATGGAAGAACTAATTTTATTGATTCTAACTGGGGTTAAGAATGCTCTGTGCAAGCATTTCTAATTAAAACCTTTCCAGTATTGTGTAAAGGATGTATATTTTATTGCTAATAAGATATTTGTTTTAATATCTTCAGTTAACTGTACTGAGTGTCCTTTTGTTATACATTTCCAATATGAGGATTTGGCTGTTGTTTTATAGTTTATTAATATTTTGTAAAATTTTGAAATGCTGTTTCCCATGTCAAAGTCATTATATATGATTTCATATATGTATTTTGTAAATTTAGGTATTTCTTTAAATGAAGAATTGTTAATTATTCTACTTAAATCTTGCAAATATGACAGCATACTCTGTAAATTTAGCCAGTCTTGTTGTGGAATTTTTTATGTTGTTTTTATTACTTGCATATCTGAAACTTTTAGTTCTTTGTTGCATATCTAAAACTTTTAGCTCTTTGATACACTGGAGCCAACAAACAAATCCTTTCTGTTCCCAATAATTAATCATTTCTCTATATATTTTATGTGGAAAGTTCTTTGTGACTATAAATGGTGTTAAAAGATCAAACCAGATTTTTAAATCTATATTTGCATTAATAATTTTCCTAAATGAGTAAATGTAATAATTAATCATACGAGCTTTAGTGGGTTTAGTTATGTTATATTGCATACTAATAATTTTGTGCTAAGGCAAATTATTTTTATCTGTTATTTGAATTTTTTTTGTAAATTAAATCATTTATTGATATTACAGTAAGTACTTCTTTCCAATTTTCAGAGTAATTTGGACTTATCCAGTCTGAGATAATTTTAGAAATTGATGCTTTCATGTATGTTTCTATATTAGGAAAGTTTAATCCTACCTGTTTCCATGGTCTGATATGATGTATTAGAGCTATTCTATTTCTTTTGAGAAACCATAACAATTTTATTAGGCATGCATTTATTTCTATAAGTATATTCCTTTCTGGTAACAGTTGTATTGTCAAGGCCAAATATAGGATCTTGGGCAGTAAAAACATTTTTATTAACTGTAGTCTATCTTCAAATGTTAATATTATTTTGTTCCATTTTCCACAGAGATGTTAATAGTATTGATGATATTATTGTAGTTTTTTTAGACTAATTCATTATTATCCTTGCATAACTCAATTCCTAGATATTTTAAGGTAGATTTTTGTTTCCTTATGATGTGATCCCCCTTAGTCTTCAGTTTTTTTATTTAAAAATAAAAATTTTGATTTTGATTTATTGAAATGGAGTCCTGAAGTCATGTGAAATTTGCCAATTAATATATCTAATTATTCTAATGTCTCTTTTGTATTAGATAATGTTAGTAATATGTCATCAGCACATATCATTACTTTAGAATTGTATTGTTCATAAACATCTATTCCTTTGATTTTTTTATATTGCTATGAATTGAATCTGCCAATATTTCAATAGCCAGAGCAAATAGAATTGGTGACATGGGACATCCTTGTTTAGTGCCTTTTGTTATATGTATAGATTCAGAGGTAAAAGGACCTAACTTGACATGAGCTAAATTATTTGTATATATTCTTTAGGAGATGAACAAAGGATGCAGTAAATTCAAATAGAATTAGGATTTTTAATAAATGGTCCCAGTTTAGGGAATCAAAGGTTTTCTCTATAACCCAAATATGAGTGTTTCTTTATTTTCTTTATTAACATAATCTATAAGAGAAATTACCCTTTTAATATTGTCATGTGTGTGATGATATATATATATATATATATATATATAGTTTATCATTATTTATCATTTTGGATAGTGGTATTTTCATTCTGTTAGTTAATATTGTCATAAATATCTTATAGTCATTATTTAGTAATAATATAGGTCTATATCAGGTACAGTGGTTTGGGGATTTGTTTTACTTTAGGATTGGTATGATTAAGGAATAGCTCCAAGAGGGTGGTATTAAAGCTTGTGACTGAATTTCTAATAGAGTTTTATGGAAAAAGGATAGTATGTTTGAAGAGAAACGTTTATATCTTTCCAGAATTATGCCATCTATACCTGGAGCTTTATTATTTTTACCCTCTTTTACTGCTAAACTAGTTTTATGTGTTAGAATGTCATTGTATCTATTGTTTAATACTTCTACTTTCTTTTTCATCTCCAAATTATTTTGTTTTTTTCAGGTTTTACTGGCAAAAGTTTGGATTGTAGATCTAATAATTCAGAATCCCATTCTCTGATTTTTTTTATACCAAGTTAGGGTTTTACCATGTAAGCTTTCAATGAGTCCCATATCATTATTTTATTTGTCTCTGTGGTGTCATTACTATCTAAGAAGAACTGAAATTCATATAATAACCAGTGTTCGAACTCTTTAATATTAGTTATATATATGCTGGAATTCTGGAGTTAAAGGTTAATGGTTTGTGCCCATTTTGAAGTTTTAGTATCAATGAATTGTGGTCTGAAAAGGGGGAGGAAGTGATTGAGAAATTACTGATTTTAGAGTGTAAGTCATGGGCAGCAAATATATTATCTATTGTAGTTTGGTTACCAAATCTGTGATCTTGATGGGAAAACAACAAAGATGTATCTTCTTTAAATTTGAAAGTATCTACAAGATGAAATTATTCTACCCACTTGTTTAAAGCTTTTGATACAGCAGATGTACACAGCCGTCTTTTATTTGTAGTTTCAGAAATATCAAATATACAGTTAAAATCTCCTCCTAATATTAAGTTGCCTTTATAATTATTGGAAATGAAATCCAGGTGTTTTTTAACAGTTCCTGTTCCAATGCCTGGGAACCAGTATAGATTGCCTAGGGTCCATATTGTGTTATTATATTTAACTATTACTAATGCCACAAGGCCTTCTTAATCTTCATACTTATAAATGATTTCTGGGTTCATCACATTTGTTTTCCATAAAATTGTTACCCCTTTTGTCTTTGTCTTATAAGTGGATTGAGCCAATATCATATACTCCTCAGGAGTCCATTTGTAATTGTCATTTGTTTTGAAATTAGTTTCTTGAAGGAAGACAATTTGTGCTTTGTTCAAGTTTAAATATTTCAGTAGATTTGATATCTTGCTATGATTGTTTAAGCCATTGTTATTTAAAGATAATAAAGTTAAATCTATATTAGGTTATTTAGACTATGTATTTTTTGTTTTATTGTGACTATTAAACATTTTCCTCTGATAACTATAAAGTATATGTTTGCGCTAGTAAAGGAAATTATCAGTTTTATACTTTGAGTGTTTACGAATAGAGTAATGTTTTGGTCAGGCATACTAAAAATGTTTTTGTGAAATAACAAATTTAAATTAATAAATGTTAACAAAACTAAGATCTGCACTAGCCATGGAATGAAAATCATTCCTAATCTGATGGATAAACCTAAGTCCATCAGATTATCACTCATACCTTGACAATCCAGAACATCTGAGCTTCATAAAGTGAATTATCATATGGAGAATATTTGTAATAAGAATAAGCAATATTTATATTATTTTGAAAAGATATAGTACTATTGTAGATTAGACAGAATTCTAATACAATATAAATGTGTACTTATTGCATAAGCAATTAATATTTGTATGAAATATAGATGACAAGCAATTCAATCATAGTAAAGTAGGATGTATCATTTATAAAATTTCAGTAAAAGATTATAGCACACAGTTATTTAATTAACATATTCACCCTTATTAATGAAGTCTTTCAAAATGTATTGCTTAATATAAATAGATGGCAATGATTTTTAAACCTAATGTTTATAATACAATGTATTTTACTGGATATATTGCATTGCTTGCTAGCATTTAAGTAATCACTTTATTTGTTGCTAACTTACTTAAAGCATCAAGTTTGTTTTATGTGAACATTGATGAAAGTGCATTTTAATTATCAGTGCATCCCTCTTCCCCCCATTTCCTACACATAAGGATTTTCATATCTATCATTTCTTATTATAAAATGAGTCATATTATAGGTTAAAAACAACAAATTCACTTATTGTGATTAATGATTACTAGTTCCCTTTCCATATTCATAAATTGCCATTTTATGGCATATACTGAAAGTTTTTACATTTAAATGTCGACATTCGATTTTGTATGATCAGCCAAGGTTAAACTGAGTGATTATTGTCAATTTAATACTATTTTTTCAGAATGTGATTGTTACATTCTGTGACATTCCTAGTTCAGGCTTCTATTGTTTCCCTTGAACAACTTTGTCAGTTTGATGTCATGTATAAAACATTAGTTACCTTGGTAACAGCTTAAGTATTATGTATGGTCAATATGTGCTACAAAACCACAATTCAAGTTAAAACATTTATATAACTTGCTATGCACATTTACGTATATGAGAAAATCATCATGCTTCCCCTTGATGGTCAATGTAGTATATGTCATTTATGACAAGTTAAGACAGTAGTGCTATTACACACAAGCCCATGTTATTAAATCCTATCTTTAATATCTAAATTCAGCAGACTGCTTCTTCTTATATGACGATTATATTTTATGTCTAGATTTACTAAAATCATACATTACGTAACTATTGGGGTTTTTTTTGTTTTGTTTTGTTTTTGGCTGTTGCTTAGTTATTTGAGAGACCACAAGCTGTAATGCTTATTCTTATTATTAGCTCCTTCCAAGCATGTTTATACAGTCCATACATTTTAAATTATGAGACCTTTCGAGTTTATTATTTAATCTAAGTATATTTTCATCCTTACATACACACATATCAGTACTTCAAGCATGGGCAACAATGCCCATCCAGTTTTGCCAAAATACCATTCACTAGTTCATGTGGTGTGTTGCCAGGCTGCTCTTAAAATATCCAAACCAATATTTGTCCTGTTCTATTTTACCAGCCTGTTCCATGCAGTGGCCACTCTGCCAGTGAACCACTCAACAGACTTTCTATTCCCACAGATATTTCCATGAAGGAAATCTGATGACTCTCTAGCACTCCCAGCAACCCCAAACACCCTTAGAATCAGCTATCCACATATGCCCAACATGTCCTTGCAAGCTCACCTCCCAGACCACTGCAAAGGGTTCTGCACAAGACCAAGTGCTGTTAGTCTTTCACAATAACTCAGACTTCCAGTGTTATGTAAGTCCTTAATGTGTTTGGACCAAAATACATTTTAAATATAAAATTGCGCTTATTTTTTTTTTTATTTATTTTTTTTATTTTTTATCAAGAATCAACTTAATGACCTAAACGCAGTGTTGGAGACCATCAATATGTGTACACGTGGTTTAAAACAGCCCTTTTATTATATATATTTTTAAATCAAAAACATTGGTGAGAGTCATCTCAGAGGCTCCTCAGAGCTGTTAAGCATTATCGACACTCTGTCTCCATTACCATAGTAACCTGGGAGCATCTGTTTCTGTTAGTGTGTCTGTGTACTGCATACCAGAGACTCACGATGCACCTGAACAAAGCTTCACTTCACTGCAACTTCAAGCCTAAATTCACCCCTTTCAGCGAAGCAGTAGCCAGGAAAAGAATGGAGAGCAAACAGATCAAAAAAAAAAAAACTCCCAGCAAGCTGCCACAACAAGAGATAATACATTCTTCCAGCATTCTCACCTCTCAATCAGCAGATGTATAAACAAACTATTCTCTGCCAAAATATTCCAAATCACAGTTTTGACCACCAACTTCCCCTGGATCCAGGCTAAAACACCAAATGTCTCTTCATAATACACAAGCATCAGTAAACCTCGATCTCAAGCTGCAACCCACAGCTTTCCAGAGACGGAAATGGCAACATACAACAGCTGCCAGACACAGCTGCATCCACACACACCATGTCATGCTTAAGCAAAGAGCATTCAAAGCTATGATACCTGCCATAATTGATATTAACTATGTTTAGATAGAATAATAATGACATTTGTACTAGCTTCCAGACACAGCTGCTTCCGCGCACACCATATCAGGATTGATCAAACAGCACTCGAAGCTATGATACATGCCATAATTTATATTAACTATGTTTATGCAGAATAATAATGACATCTGTACTAGCTGACAGACACAGCTGCATCCATGCACACCATATCAGGAGTGATCAAACAGCACTCGTAGCTGTGATACCTGCCATAAAATATATTAACTATATTTAGGCAGAATAATGATGACATTTGTACTAAGAGCTTGCTACTGTTATTCAACCAGGATATACCTGACATTTCTAAATCATACTTTAACTGAAGAAGGCATGCGTCTCCATGACAGCTTTTTTTTTCAAAGCACTCTACTGTTACTGCTATTATATATGATGCTAATTTGTTACATTTGAGTCTGAACTCTGATGAATGGTACATCATTGAATTAGTTAATCACTTACTTAAATTATTATAAGTAAAGACAATGAAAAATGAACAAGATCATTATTCATTGAGTTCAAGTAGGGGAATAGAAACTTCTATGTTTATATTATATGTTGCTTTGTTTGGCTTATATATAATAT
Organism: Protopterus annectens; assembly: GCF_019279795.1. Taxonomy (NCBI): domain Eukaryota; kingdom Metazoa; phylum Chordata; order Ceratodontiformes; family Protopteridae; genus Protopterus; species Protopterus annectens. Next base: position 186,395,822 of record NC_056729.1, read on the forward strand.
AAATAGTAACCCATCTTGACCTACCTTTGTTTGTGAAGAATTACTGGACTCTTTGAACATTCTGAATAAATCATTACTGTTTCTCAGTTGTTTAAGAAACCTTCCTTTTTTAAATAAAAGCAGATGACAAGTGATGTACCATATTAGTTGATACTTTAAGAGATGTAGTTGTAATACTTATTTTTTTAGGATAGCTATCTTGGAATCAGTTTTTTTGTTTCTTCTTTCTAGCATCAGTCCAAAGATTTGTTTCTTTTATTCTTTTAAGAGTAGGGGGCATCCATTCCATTTCTTCTGGGATAGACACTATGTTGTTGTTTTTGATGAATATAGTAGCTTCTTCTAAGTCATTAAAGATTCTCATCTCATTGCCAAAAAGTATTTTTATCTTGTCTGAAAAAGCCAGCTGTGCTAATGTTGTTTTGTTTCAACAGTTTTATTATTGGCCAGACTTTTTCCTTTGTTCTAGTATTCTGGAAGAATGATCATTGTCAAACCTTATCAGGCTTTGATTGTATTTTAAGGGTGATTTTCTCCAAGCAGATTTTAATATTAGTTCCTTGTCCAGAAAGAAATAAATTTTATAACTGTGGATCTAGGAGGAGTATTTGTTGAGTTAGAAGCATGTTTCCTCAGTGCTCTATGTGCCCTTTCAATTCCAAATAAAAGTTCCTCTTTCAAGTCTAAAAATTCAGGAATCCAGGTTGTTAAGAATGAAATAATGTCTTCTGCTTCAACGTTTTCAGGCAGACCAAAGATCCTTATGTTGTTTCTCCTTTCCCTGTTTTCTAAGTCATCTATTTTGTTAGGCAGCCATGTATTCTGTTTAAGCAGAAATTCTTTTTGGAATTCTTCCTCTTTGAGTCTCCCTTCAATGTCATTTAGAGAAGTTTCTATATTTCTTATTTTTGTTTGGTTTTGCTATAATTGTTCCTTAAGAATATCAGTCTATTTTTGAGAATTTAATTTTAGGTTTTCTAAGTCATTTTTAAAGCCATCCATCTCCATAGATAGTTCCTGTAAGGTAGATGTCATCAATTGCAGTTCTTTTTTCAAAGCAGCATCTGGATGAGAATTCCTTGAGTTGTTCATATTCAGTGACTCAGTATATCTCCAAGTTACTTGACAGGAAACGTTTTGTATATCTCCACCAAAATTGATATTTATGTAGTTTAGTAGTTTATCTATAGATGTCTGACATTTTAAACTTGAAAATAATAAAATGTTCCTATATTATTATACTAGTTTATGGAGCTCTCAAAATTCACTGCTCTCAGTTGGCCATCTAGACTCCGCCCCACTGTAGAGTTTTTTGATTTAATGGGGATGTTATTTTCTATAACAAACTATAGCAGTTGCATTTATTAGTTACAAAAATAAAAGTGAGTATGACTTCTTCCAATTTCTAGTTGTAGTCTTTCTAAAAGCTGTTTGTGTGTACCAGAGTAGAATAATTTTGTCCTTATAGGTTCATAGGTTCATAGGTTGGTACTAGGCTATCAGCCCTAGGACCTATACAAGCCTAGCCATAAGAATTCCCTGGCTATTTCTTCCCACAATATTTACTTCCCTGGACCACTGTCTGGCAGGGCAACTGATGTGATCCCCGGGGTGAATTTCCTATCTCCCATCCAATCGTCAAGGTTCCTTTTGAAGAGGGCCAAAGAGGCACAATGCCTGACATGTATGGTCAGTCTATTCCAGAGTCTGGTAAGTCTCTGGGTCAGAAACCTATCCCTCCAGCATGTTTTTTTTTTTCATTGTGATGACAAGGTTTAGATCCATGGAGCATGTGGCTCTGAGGGACTGGGATTTCTTTAAGTGTAGCATGTCCAACAGCTGAGGGTTTGACATGGCCTTGTATGTCAAGCAGAGATTGCCTCTGAGTAGACAATATGCTACAGAGTATAGCTGGAGTTTTTTTAGATGGTCAGCATAGGGCATCTGCTTTAGGCCTGTGATTCTTTTAGTGAGGTATTTCTGTGGCCTTTCCAGTTGTTGCAGATGTCTTGAGAGGTACATACCAAATGGGGCATTGTATTCTATAATGGGTCTAATGAGGGATGAGTACAGTGGGACAATGACCTCCTTTTTTCTGGATGAAAATCCCTTAGTGATGAGGTGTGCCACATAGAAGGATTTCCTGACTGTTGTGGTGATGTGGTTATCAAAGGTGAGACCAATGTCCACCTGTGTCCCTAAGTCTCTTATTACACTTTCAGTGTTTAGTGTACTGCCACCTATGTGGTAATTCACAGGTACATATTTTTTTCCCAAAGGGGATAACTATACATTTCTTGGCATTGAACTTGAGCCCATGGCTCTAGCACCAAGCATCTGTTTCTATAAGGCCCTTTTGTAGAATATCCACATCATTTGGGGATTTAATAATGGCTCCCAGTTTGCAGTCATCTGCAAACTTTGTTAGCCAGAGTCCCTTTGTGCTGGCCTGTACTTCAGATAAGTAAATGCCAAACAAGAGCGGTCCCATGACTAAAACCTCAGGTACTCCACTTGTCACTTGTCTGGAGCTGGATTTGGAGTCAGCTACTTTTACAATGTGGGTTCTGTCAGTAAGACAGTTGGCAACCTATCGAGTGACATAGGAATTAATGCCCATCTTATTAAGTTTATCTATGATTCCAGAGTGGGGGATGGTGTCATAGGCCTTTGTGAGGTCTAGATAGGCTGTGTGGACCGCCTTACCTTCATCCACTGCTCTGGAGACTGATTCGAAGAAGTCAGTCAGGTTCAGGAGACAAAATCGGCCCTTCACGAACCCAAACTGGGTGGGGTCCAGTGTTTTAAGGTTGCCAATGTCTTTGTTTATAAGTTCCATGATAATACATTCCATGGCCTTGCAGATCAGGCTCGTCAGACTGATGGGGCGGTAGTTCCCAGGATCCAAGGTGGATCCCTTCTTGTGGAGTGGGATAATGTCAAAGGAAAAAACTTCAAAGACCAATTCACGTAAGGTTCAAGTATGATACCATTTATTACTTGCAGCAAGGAGACAAAGCATGCAAATACAGGATTTGTCTAAATTACTAATGAGCAGTATGCTACTTTTATACAATTCTGTGAAATGTTACTTTTCTATTATTGACGTAGTTAGACACAGCTTTCTGTATTACTCTACAGAAAATGTTACTTAGATTTCCTGCTGACATGTTCAGATCTAAAACTCACTATGTGTTACATAGAAAATGTTACTTAGATTTCCTGCTGACATGACTGGATTATTGTTGATTTACAAAAACATTTGAGAAAAACAACCTGGCCTTGGGGCTTACTTTTAGCCCACTACAAACTTTCTATTCTTCAATTGTGCAGTTCTAATATATATGTGTTACATTTTACCTAGATTCAAGGTACATTTCTAGCTTAGGTACAAGTAATGCTGACTGCGGTTTATACTTTCAAGCAGCCTTTGTTTTCATTATCAATAGCTTCAGCAGCTGTATACTTTCTCATGGCATAAGTAGAAAATCAATAACTCTTTGTTAAGTCTCATGACACTAGCAAAAAACACTTATTATTATTGTCATGACATTAGCAGAAATTAAATGCTTCTTGTTAATTTCCATGGCATAAGCAGATCATAGCTGCGAATATTTTCATGACATAAGTAGGACTAGAATGTCTCTAGTAGCTGTGCAGATTCATGCAGTGTGAACAGAATAAATGTGTTAACCTTTTTAAACCTCAAATGCACTAAGCTTGCATATTACTAATACATATTTTTCTAACATTTCCCCCCTTTTAATACTTTTATTCTACTTTCAAAATAAGCATAAACAGTTTTTTTTTCTTCCCCTAACCTCTTCCTACTCAGGATTTGCAGTTAAGAGAGTCATTCAGTTTAAACTTATGAAAGCATTTTCAATTTTTCAACAATTCTTCAAGTTCAGCACCTTGATATAAGGTTTCTGAAACTGACATGTCTATAAAGTCTTTAATCAGTCTTTTCATGCAGGGGATGCAGCAGCAAACACATACCACCAGTAGAATCATTCCTACACAGATGGCAATCAGAATGTTCATCAGGATACTGCTCCACCCCCCAAACAATCTCTGGAAAAACTCCGTCAATGGATTTGGTCCTGGTTTGGTCATAGCCGACACTTGCTGAATTACCTCAAGGTGATTGTCTATCTTGTGTTTGTGGTCAGGAATATACGAACAGCACTCCTCCTGGATTAAAGCGCAAGTACCTCCTCTCACCGCTAGGGTGAAGTCGAGAGCCATGCGGTTTTGGAGCACTACAGTTCTCATGGCAGTCAGTTCATCAGTCACCAACTCTAGAGCAGAAAAGGTTGCATTGCTCATCATTTCGAGATGTTTAGACAGTTTTCTCAGTTCCCAGATTGATTTTGTTGCTCCATATGCTGGCAATACACCTGCCCACGAGATGATGGTATCACCCAAGTCCATATGCGACAGTCCATTTTTCCCTAGGCTCACAGCATGATGGTTTTTCCACCCTGCATTGATTTGCCCTACTGGATTGACAGGCTTCTTGATTTCTCATCGAACATTTCAAATTTTCCCCTGAGGCAAAACTGCTGTGTGTCGTATGGTCGGAACCAGATACCCCAAATAACAACTGCCGGACCAATTCTCAGGTAACCATTTGTATGCTTTCCTACCACATACAAAATAACAGTCTTCTACTTTGGTAGTAACTTTACTATGTCCTGGTTCTGGATGAAACATTTTTTTGTCAACTATAATCAGTTGTTTATAAAGATCAGCATTATGTTTTACTTCATCAGTTGTCCTATGCATCAGTTCAAAAAATGAATCATAGCTTGTGTTGCAATAGGAACCTGTGTTATCAGTTTTATTGTAGCATCTATAGGGAGCAGTCACATTGCAATTGCTCCAACCCACCTGAACTGTATCATTTTTGTAAAAACACACAGTCCCCTTCTGTCAAACAGATAAGTGCAATGCTACTTTATCTTGTGATGTAACATCTGATGTATCATAGACTAAATTTTCCCAGGTCTTGTTGGCTCCTAGGGGGACTGAAGTTAACAATAACCCCCGTATGCCATTTGCAAAGCTGTGCAAATCCAGCAATTTGAAACATTGAAGGTCTCAGCATACACATATTTGATTGCCTGGTAAGTGTTGAAGTTTGGGTGCCACTCTACGTGCAACTCTCCACATTTATTCAGTTCAGTTTGTGTGGCTGGGAAAAGGAATGGCCACAACAAAAAGATTATTGTCACTAGTACAATTAACAGGATGATTATGCAATACTTTTGAGGAAACAGTTGTTCTGCATTCCTGTTTTCTCCGACTCTTCCGAGTAGTTTTATTTGGATTTTTCTCGATTCTATAATTTTTGCTTTTGACATGTGATCTTACTCTCTGCCCTAATAGGACCTTCAGCACCGATGGTTTCTTCACTGGGGTTGAGACGGATCAATCCTATTGATCTGACCCCCCTTTGTAGCCAGACTTTGTGCTGAAGGCCCCGATGGAGAGGTAAGATTTTTGTCCAGTTCAAAGTTCTTAACTAGTTTGCAGTGTGTCAGGTGGATCCACGAGGCTCGCTCTGCTATCTTGACTGCAGTGGGTGTCGAAAGAAACACCTGGTATGGACCTTTCCACCTTGGTGATGTCCAGTTTTTCTTCTTTATATTTTTCACCCACACCCAGTCCCCTGGGATCACTGCCACTTCCGATGTTTCAGTTTGTTCTTTATCTGAAACAGAATTTGACTGCAACAGATGTTTAGAATTCAACAAATTTCTCATATATTCAGCTAGTGTATAGTCAGCTCCTGGTCTGCGGACATGAGAAGTTTCCACTGGGGTGTATAATAAGACCTTCCAAACAGTTTTTTGAAAGGAGTCAATCCTTTTGTAGTCGGAACAGTTCTCATGCTCAACAGTGCCAGGGGCAAACAATACAGCCATTTCTTTCCTGTCTCAGCTATTAATTTTCTTAATTTATTCTTCAATATTCCATTATGCCTCTCAACTAGACCTGCAGATTGCGGATGGTATGCACAATGATTTTTTAAAGAAATACCGAAATGCTTACTTAACTGCTGTATGGTTTGGTTTACAAAGTGTGTACCATTGTCACTGTAGATCCTTTCCGGAATGCCAAATCTAGGGATGATTTCTTTGACAAGTACTTTTGCCACAGTAGCTGCATCTGGATTTTTGCATGGAAAGGCTTCCACCTATCTGGAAAACATATCTACAATGACAAGACAATACTTCTTATTTTCACATTTGTTCAATTCTATGAAATCCATATCGATAGTGTGAAACGGATATGGTGGTGTAGGGAAACTCCCTTGCTTGGGCTTTAACGCCCCTTGTGCGTGACGTTTGTTACAAATTTGGCACATCAAACAAAATATTTTAGAGTAGTTTGTAAATCCGTACGATGTGAACACCTGGTTCACCAGCTATACCATCCCCCCTGTTGAGACATGGCACTGCCCATGGCTCAACAAAGCTGCATTTCTAAACAAATTAGATGATAGTATCGGTTTCCCTTCTTTAGAGATGTACAGCCCCTTTTCGAGAATTGCTCCACATTTTACCCATCTTTGTTTTTCAGCTTGCGTAGTGAGTGTCTGCATTGTTTTTAACATTTCTAAGTCTAAAATCTCAGAGGGTTGTAGTTCCTCATTTAAAAGAAATACTTCAGAAACTGCTTGTTTTGCAGCTGTATCAGCTCTCGCATTACCTTTTGAAATCCTATCTTGTCGCTTGGTGTGAGCTGTGCATTTACAAATAGCTACTTTCTGAGGTAACTGAATAGATTCTATAAGATCTAAAATAAACTGTGCATGATTGATAGGTTTGCCAGTAGATGTTATCATTCCTCGGTTTTTCCACTGTTGCGCAAAAACATGTACAGTAGAAAAAGCGTACTGGCTGTCAGTAAAAATGTTCACACATTTACCCTTTGCTAAGATACAGGCCCGTGTCAAGGCAATCAATTCTGCTGCCTGTGAAGATAAGTTGTGTGGTAAAGGTTTTGCTTCTATAATCTTAGTGTCAGAAACTACTGCATATCCTGCTAGGTTCTGTCCTGCAGGACGCCTTTTGCACGAAACATCCACGTAGTATGCCACCTCTGCATCATCCAAGGGGACATCCGTGAGATCTTTTCTAAGTAGTGTCTTTTGCTCAATTACCTGCAGGCAGCGGTGTGGTGTGTCATCTGCAGGGGTTGGGAGCAAGGTAGAAGGGTTCAAAGTCGTGCATCATTCAATTGTCATGTGAGGTTGCCTAAACAATATGGTCATACAGGAAAGATGCCTAGCAGGAGAAAGATATGCTACTTTTGCTTGCAGTAAAATAATCACGACTGCATGAGACACTCTCAAAGTGAGAGGGTGGAATAAGACTACTGAGGCCGAAGCCTGTACTGCCATTGCAGCTGCAACTACTGCTTGTACACAGTGAGGTAAGGACCTTGCCACTCGGTCTAGTTGTGATGAATAGTAAGCAATGGGGCATTGTTTGTCCCCATGATGTTGTGGTAACACTGATGTCATATAACCTTGCTTACAATCTACAGTTTGGAAAAAAATGTTTATGGTAGTTTGGTAATCCCAGAACTAATGAGGACGCTATTAACTGTTTTAGTTTGCAGAAAGCAGATTCTGTCTCTGGTGTCCATTGTAACAAATCTTGTGCTGCCATAGGCTTCTTATATATCAGGTCAGTCAGAGGTGCAGATTCCAAGGCATAGTTTGGAATCCAGCTCCGGCAAAAATTAGTTGTACCCAGGGAGGACATAATTTCCTTCTTGGTAGTGGGTTTTGGTGCTTGCAAAAGTGCTACTTTTCTGTCCTCATCTAGTGTTCTACCTTCCTTGGATATTACATATCCTAGGTATTTGACTTGTTTTTTCCAAAGCTGCATTTTATTTTTGTTTACCTTATGTCCTTCAGCGGCTAAAAATCGTAATAGCGCTATGGTATCTTCTCTACAATCTTGCTAGGTGGGGGCCGCCAGCAAGATGTCATCAACATAAAGTAAAATCTGACTGCCTCTTGGTGGGGTAAATCCCACCAAGTTGCTTGCCATTTCTTGTGAGAATATGTTGGACTTTCACAATATCCCTGTGGTAGTCACGTGTATGTATACCTTTTCCCCTGAAATGTGAATGCAAACCAATACTGGCTGTCAGGGTGTATAGGTATTGAAAAGAACACATTGCTGATATCTACCACAGAAAAATACTTCTGTTGAGGTTTTAAATCATTCAACAGGGTGTGTTGGTCTGGCAATGTAGGGCCCTTGGTATTACTGCGTCATTTACAGCTTGTAAATCTTGGACCATACGCCATTCTCCATTTGCTTTTTTAACTGGAAATAAGGGTGTATTACATGTTGAATCGGGAGATTCTACCAGTATTCCCCCTTTAAGTAAGGCTGCTATAATAGGCTTTATCCCTGCCTCTGCATCTTTTCTTAAGGGATACTGTCTTTTCTGTGGTCTAAATGCTGACTTTGGTGTGACAGTTACTGGTCCCGCTGTACGAATAAGTCCTACATCTGACTTTCCTGTTGACCAGAGAGTCTCTGGTATATTTTGTAAGGCATTCTCTTCCTCCTTTAAAAGGAGTGCTAATCAGCTGTTCTTGCTAGACTGCGAGTGTCTTTCGGCATGCCTAGCATATTCAAGTAATGACTGTAACCTGCTTGTATGATGGTCTACCATGTGTTTTGTAATAAAACTGCTTATGGGTGCAATACTGCCTTTTTAAAAATGCATTCTTTAACTGCTGTTCATATGGGGAATCTTGTGTTTGATCTTCAGGAACCTGCATTCCACAGTGGTTATTAAAACATTCTAATAATCTGGCAGAATACCGGTCAATAGTTTCACCTTCTTGTTGGATGCATTGATTAATGCAAGTCCAGTTTGCCCTAGGCTTCCATTTTTCAGAGATGCGGTCTGTACGACCTTTTACTCTGTTGTCTAGTTCTGCGCTGCTATGTGGGAGGGGTCTGTGTGCAGCGTCATGGGGATTCCAGTTGCCACTAATCATGTGCCAATCTGGCCCCACAATTTGTCTAACTACTTTTTCTACCTCTTCTCCGTTTAAGTTATAACTCAGCCTCATTCCTTGTAAATCTTCTGAGAATTTTCTAAAATTAACTTTTGGATGGGGAATTCCCTCAGTGGCTTTCCGGATATCTTCCAGAGTCCAGGGTCAATACACTAAAATAGTTGGGTCCTGATTATCTTGTCCTGCCTGAGGATTAGGTACTTCTATGAGTGGACATATTTCTTCTTCACTCATAGATCATGAATTCTTAACCATTTGGTATAACTCAATGCCTTCATTTGAGTTATCTGCCCGTGTTCGAGACCTGGTCCCTGTGGGATCTCTAATATACAGTTTTATTTTTACAATGTCTCTATTTTCAGTGACAGCAGGATATCATGGGGTGGACTAACCTGTTCACTTGCTTCATATTCTGGTAAGGCAGGTGGAGGAGCTGATGCTATTACTAAGTTATTGTCCTCCTTATCTAAAAACATTGTTTTTGAATTGTTGTTCTTTTGTTCCCTACGGTTTACTTCCTCAATCCACCTGTGCGCCTGAGGAATTCCTAATTTGCGTTGCTTTTCTACCCGACCTTTGGAATCGGTTTTAAGCTGTTTGACAAGTTTGATAAGCAAGGATTTTTCTAATTTTCCATCAAATTCATATTTATTAACCCATTTTGAATAATCTTTAATATTGTCCGCACACTGCGACTGCATGTATTTTGCGTCTTCTGTTAACAGCAGATTTTGGGGTCTTTTTGTGCAATTATTACCCATTTTGTTTTACCCTTTTGATCGTTACGTAACTTCTCTTATTTTTAACATGGTACCATGGATTTTGTTATAGTCTCTTCAGAATGACTGTCTACCTATTCTGTTTCTCCTGATCTATCACAAAACAGTAATCTTTTCTGTCCCTGACTTGTAAAATACAGTCTTGACAAAAACAATACAAATCTAGTCCCTGATCTAAAACAGAAAACAGAAAAAAGTAGATTCACCTTACCTGAGCCCACGTGATTGATCACCAATTCGGGGACCCGTCCTTCAGTCGCAGATCAGAAAGTGGCTGGCCTCTTTTGTACGACAATTCAGTCGGAGGGTTTTTCAAATAAGAAGAACCGATTTGGTTTCTTCCCCGTATGGTTTCAACCACCTGGCCCGTCTGATCCGAGGCGAAGAGATGGTTCCGGTCTGAAGGACCAATCTGTCAAAGGAAAAAACTTCAAAGACCAATTCACGTAAGGTTCAAGTATGGCACCCTTTATTACTTGCAGCAAGGAGACAAAGCATGCAAATACAGGATTTGTCTAAATTACTAATGAGCAGTATGCTACTTTTATACAATTCTATGAAATGTTACTTTTCTATTGTTGACGTAGTTAGACACAGCTTTCTGTATTACTCTACAGAAAATGTTACTTAGATTTCCTGCTGACATGACGGGATTATTGTTGATTTACAAAAACATTTGAGAAAAACAACCTGGCCTTGGGGCTTATTTTTAGCCCACTACAAACTTTCTATTCTTCACTTGTGCAGTTCTAATATATATGTGTTACATTTTACCTAGATTCAAGGTACATTTCTAGCTTAGGTACAAGTAATGCTGACTATGGTTTATACTTTCAAGCAGCCTTTGTTTTCATTATCAATAGCTTCATCAGCTGTGTACTTTCTCATGGCATAAGCAGAAAATCAATAATTCTTTGTTAAGTCTCATGACACTAGTAGAAAACACTTCTTATTATTTTCATGATATTAGCAGAAATTAAATGCTTCTTATTAATTTCCATGGCATAAGCAGATCATAGCTGTGCACATTTTTATGACATAAGTAGGATTGGAATGTCTCTAGTAGTTGTGCAGATTCATGCAGTGTGAACAGAATAAATGTATTAACCCTTTTAAACCTCAAATGCACTAAGCATGCATATTACTTATACATATTTTTCTAACAGATAACTGTAGCTGTGCGCCACTGAGTGGAAACAAAGCCTAAGGTGAGGCTATGATTAAACATGACACTTAGGTGAGGTGCCAGTTCACTTTGTAGTTCATGTAGTACACAACCCGGAATGTCATCTGGTCTCATGGATACTGTATTCTTAGCTTTCAAGAGTGTGTTTTTTACCTGTGTGGCCATTATTACCGGAATTTGGCAATCTTTCGGTATTCAAATGGGTCTTTAGGGGGTGAGGGGGGGGGAGTTGGCACTGAATTGATCTGCGAGGATACTGGCAGTATCCTTGGGATCAGTATATTTAATGCCATTCTGTTGTAGCTCAGAGCAGATCTGAGCATTGCCATTTAGATTCTTGACATAGCTATATAATGCCTTGTGGTTGTCTTTGGAATCTTTGGCAATTTTATTTTCGTAACTAGCTTTGGAGGATTTTATGAGGGATCTCAGCTTCATACTGAGGCTGGTAAGGGAGTTTTTTGCATCCTGGGATTTTCCTTTTTTCTGCAACAGTTTCTTCCTTTTGTTGTAAAGTTTGTTTATGGCAGGGGACCACCAGATTGTCTTCCTTTTTTTGGAGGAGAACATCTTGGTTCTATCTGGGATGTCACAATTCTTGCATGAGTGGATGTGATTGTACAGTGCCTTAGTGTAGGATTCAGCAGTTGAACTTTCAGCTCCCGTGTGCATGACTGTCATGAAGTTTGTCACTTCTGACTTGAGCAGCATGAAGATGACTTTGTCTTGAAATACCCAGGAAGTGGAGAATTAAGAAATTGTTTAGACATCTGAAACTTGTTATTCCATAAAAGCTAAGCAAATGATTGAAATGTATTCCAAAATTCTGATAATATTTCTCAATCCTAAATATATGTCACCAGTCAGCATATTGCACCTCCATCAAGGAGGACAGCTATTGTTTAGCTATCATGTTAATATTATTGTAACTGTAAAATGCATGACGTAAAAAATTCCAAGTAAACATTTGTTGATGTGTAAGCTTATTATGTTTTATATAATTCCTGTATGGCTTATGACTTGCCTCTTGATGATTCATTTCCATTTTATATATACATATGATTATGCTGATTTGGAAACTTTCTTCTTAGCTAAACATAATTAATTGGATTTTAATAAATCTGTACAATGGTGTAGGTGAACAATAGCTATCTGTGTTACCATAGAGCATACGAACTGCCTAATAGTCTGCATCATTGCCCTGTCTCAGGTATTTATTTTAAATTTAATTATTGAATTATCTGCTGATAATAATTTGAGCTAATTCAACAATGTAGTCAATAGCAAAAGTCCACATAATTTCATTCTGTCATTTTCTTAGTAGTAAACCTTCAATAAAAACTATTGTAAGACAATAGAAAGAGAAAGGGAAAAAAAACGTATTAATGTTTGATATTTCTGTACATATCCGGTACAGTTTTTCAAATTATGTGTTATTTATACTGAAATTGTTGGAGTAAACATAGAATATAAAAATAATTAGAGACTATTAACATTTCAATATTGATTATACTTATTGAGTGATTTATAATTTAAAGAGATTTGTTATTGCATCAATTCCTGCATATCCCATTGCATTTATACATATGTATCTATATCTATATCTATATAACTATATCTATCTATCTACAAATATATATATATATATATATATATATATATATATATATATATATATATATATGTATTATGCTGGAAGTTGAGACAATAAGATTAAAGTTTTGAAACTTCGACCGTTTTGAATGGAGATTGCTGTACAGCACAGAATGAGATATTTACCATATTCCTCACTGTAATGTGATCTTGGAGTTGGTATATTTAATTAGCATGGGGTGTGGGGATGCAGGGGGGCTTGCCACCCTGCACAAACAAACAAATATAAAAAACATTTATTTTGTTTTTTATTTGAAGTTTTGAAACTTCAAAGTAGATCCATATATATATATATATATATATATATATATATATATATATATATATGTAGGTAAGTACTAGGCTATTGGCCCAAGGGCCTATGTAAGCCTAGCAAACAGGGTTCCCTGGCTTACACCACCCAAGAAAGTTATTTTCCTGTGCCAATGTCGAGCAGAGACACAGAAGTGATCCTCGAGGTGTATTTCCTATTTCCCATCCATCATCAAGATTTTTTTTGAAGAGTGCTAATGAAGAACTTTGCTTGACATAGATGGGTAGCCTGTTCCAGAGTATGGGAAGTCTCTGGGGCAGGAATCTATCCCTCTAGCATGTCCAGTTTATTGTGGTGACAAGGTTTAGGTCCCTAGAGCGTGTAGCTCGGAGGGATTGGGATTTCTTTAGGTGTAGCATGTCCAACAGCTCTGGGTTTGACATAGCTTTATATGTTAGGCAAAGATCACCTCGGAGTATGAGATATGCCATGGAGTAAAGTTGGTGTTTTTTGAGGTGGTCAGTGTAGGGCATTTTTTGAGGCCAGTAATTCTCTTTGTGAGGTACTTCTGTGGCCTTTCCAGCTGCTGCAGATGTCTTGTGAGGTACAATCCAAAAAAGGGCATTGTACTCTATAATGGGTCTGAGTGCCGAGTAGAGGGGAACAATGACCTCTTTTTTCCTGGATGAGAACCCTTTTATGATGAGGTGTGCCATGTAGAAGGACTTCCTGACTACTGTGGTGATGTGACTATCAAAGGAGAGACTACTGTCCACCTGGGTCCCAAGGTGTCTTATCACACATTCAGTGTTAAGTAGATTGCTGCCTATGTGGTAGTTCATGGGTACAGAGTTTTTTCCAAATGGGATGACACTGCATTTTTTGTCCTTGAGCTTGAGGTCATGGCTCTGACACCAGGCATCTGTCTCAGCAAGGCCCTTCTGTAGGATGTCCACATCATTTGGGGACTTGACTATGGCTCCTAGTTTGCAGTCATCTGGGAACTTCGTTAGCCAGAAGCCTTCTGTGTTAGCCTGTACATCAGAGAAATAGATACCAAACAGGAGAGGTCCCAGGATGGAATCCTGTGGTACTCCACTTGTCACTGCTTTAAGGTCAGATTTGGAGTCTGCAACTTTTACAGTGTGGGTTTTCTCAGTGAGCCAATTGGCAGCCCATCTTGTGACATAGGGATTTATACCTCGTTTAGTGAGTTTAGCTATAATTCCAGAATGGGCGATGGTGTCGAAAGCTTTGGCAAGGTCAAGATAGGCTGTGTGAACCACCTTACCCTCATCTACGGCTTTGGCGACTGCCTCAAAGAAGTCGAACAGGTTCAAGAGGCATGATCTGCCTTTCACAAACCCGAACTGGGTGGGATCCAGAGTTCGGAGGTTACCAATGTCTTTGTTTATGAGTTCCATGATGATACGTTCCATGGCCTTGCAGACCAGGCTCGTCAGGCTAATAGGTCTATAGTTCCCGGGATCAGTGGTGGCTCCTTCTTTGTGGAGTGGAATAACTGTTGCTGTGCGCCATTCAGTGGGCACAAAGCCTGATGTGAGGCTATTATTGATCATGGTCCATAAGTGCGGAGCCAATTAGTTCTGATGTTCGTGTAAAACGCAGCCTAGGATATTGTCCGGTACCATGGATGCTGTGTTTTTGGCTTTAGAGAGTACAGCTTTTTCCTGCATAGTTGTGATTACAGGGACTCTGCTTTCTTCCTGTATAGATATGGGCCCTTTAGGGGGTGAGTGGGGGGATGGAGTTAGCACTGAACCTATCTGCCAGGATGTTGGCAGTATCAGTTGGTTCTGTAATTTTCGTGCCATTGTGCTGTAACTCAGAGCAGATATGCATGTTGCCATCGAGATTCTTGACATAGCTATAGAATGCTTTGTGGTTGTCCTTGGAATTAGTGGCAATTTTGTTTTCATAGCTAGCTTTGGAGGATTTTATAAGGGATCTCCGCTTCTTACTGAGGCTGACCAGGGAGCTCCTCCACTCATGGGAATTTACTCTCTTTTGCAACAGTTTCTTCCTTCTGTTGTACAGTTTGTTTATGGTGGGGGACCACCAGACAGGCTTCCTTTTTTTGGAAGATAGAGTCTTGGTTCTGTTTGGGATATCACGATCCATGCACTCGTGTAAGTGCTTATAGAGTGCATTTGTGTAGGATTCAGCAGTTGTAACTGTATTATCCATCTGCATGGGTGTCATGAATTTCAACACTTCTGTCTTAAGAAGCATGAAGTTGGCTTTGGAGAAATTATTTACTGTGGTTTCCTTAATGGGGGGTGGGGGCGGGATGTGGATATCAAGGGTGATTAACTTATGGTTGGATCGGACCAACGAGGAGTTGACTTCAGGTGTGGAACACCAGTCACTCATGTTGGTAATGACTAGGTCTAGGATATTGTTGCCCCTGGTGGGGGTGTGGATAAGTTGATCCAGGGCATTGGAGTTTATGAATTCCAGATAGAGTTGAGCTAAGGAGTTGGTACACAAGTAGTTTTCCCAGTTAATGGTGGGGTAGTTGAAGTCACCCATTATTAGAGTGTTTGGCTGAACCCTAATATTTTCCAGTACTTTCAGAAAAGAGGAGTGGAAATCCTGGGGCATGGTGTGGGATCTGTAGCAAGCTACAATTTAGATTGCAGTTTTGCCCAGAGTTAGTTTACTTGGATAACCTCGGATGCATTATGCTGAGCAACTAGCCTGGAGGTGTGGATATCCTTAATGAACATGGACACACCTCCACCTTTGGTGTTTCAATCCAGGTTACATGGCCGAAAAGTGTGGTATGAGTTATAGCCTGGTCATGCAGGGGTGCTCTCTGAAGCCTTGAACCAGGTCTCAGTCATTGCACAGATATCGATGTTCTCCATTTTAAGGAGTGCCTCGAGTGAGTGCATTTTGAGATTTAGACTTCTAGCATTGAGTAGCATTACCCTCAGTTTTTGCTTGCCTGTTCCTGTTACGGTGGTGAATTTGTTATTTGAACCTTGCCTAAAAAAGGCACTACAGGGGCAGCAGGAGCCTTAGCCAGTATCTGGAATCCCAGGGGCGACAGGAGAAGGCGATCTGTGGCAAAGCATCATGGTCTGTCGACCATGTCATCCCAAGCAGACAGATACTGGATCCCATTAGAATGACACCAGAAGCTTAGCCAATTGTTGAAGTCAATCATTTTGTCCTTGTACTGCGGTATTATTCTGGACGATGGCAGAATGCTACTCAGGACTAGGGTCATACCTGCCTGGGCTACAAGATCGGAGAGCTCTTCCATGTCTCTTTTCATGTAGTCCCGGGAGGTACGTCTCAGGTCATTCATACCAACATGGACAATGACAGAGTCATATTTGTACTTGTTGTAGAGTGACCTGAGTGCATGGGTTATGTGGCGGATCCTGGCACCCGACAGGCAGCTGACAGTAACCTTCTCCTTGTTTAGCCTGGTGAGTGTGACATCAGTGTGCCTGACTACAGAGTCACCTATGATTAGTGTGTTGGGTACGATGTTTTGTCTTATTGGCTTTGGTTGAGTGGCATACTGAGTCTGTGGGCTATGTGTCATTTGGGTTGTGTTGGGGGATAGAGGTTGCTTGCATTTCTGCATTGGAGGTCTCTGTTGCTTAGACAGATTATTATTGAGATCCTCAGCTAATTTGTTTTGTGTTACTATGTGTGGATTTTGGTGGTGTAGATTTAGCGAGACTATGTGATGAGTGTGGTGTGGTGCAAATATTTACCTTCTCCTCATGACTGTCAAGTTCAGTCTTGGTTGGAGAGAGCTTTACCTCCAGTTTGGCTAGATAAGTACATCTCTTACAGGTTGTAGTATTGGGTGGTAGGAGGAGAGGGCTGTCTGTGTACATGAGGCAATTTCTATATTGCCTCAAGATGCCCAGATTCATCAGATAGACAGGAGAGAACACTGGGAGCTGACCCTTGGACATGCCTGAATAAAAAACTATTTTCCTCTAGATAAGTGAGGAAAGTGAGTACAAGAGCTGTTTTTCTCTAAGCAAGTGAGACAAGTATGTACAAAAACTGTTTTCCTCTAGGTAATGAGGAAGGTAGCATGCTATAGTAATTAGTAGCTTATTTAGTGCTTACAAGTTCTGAACAAGTGCTGAGCATGAATAAGCAAATTTAAGTGCTAAAACTAAGAATGTGTATCTGCACTAGATGTGTTATAGGACAGAAACAAGTGCAAATGCAGGATTTTAAATCAGAAAGTTGAGAGAGATGGAAGAGATTGCCCAAACGGCCAATAACTACAATTTCTGGGCCAGAACCACTCCTTATGTGGTAGACAGGTTACCTAGTGCTTACCACTCCCACTGATAAGCTAGAAGGCTTCCCTCCAACACAGAAAGGCTTGGGGGGCTCAGAATTATATATATATATATATATATATATATATATATATATATATATATATATATATATATATATATATATATATATATATATATATATATATATATATATATATATATATATATATATATATATATATATATATGTATATATATATATATATATATATATATATATAAACATATGTATGTGTATATATATATATATATATATATATATATATATATATATATATATATATATATACATATATATACATATATATATATATATATATATATATATATATATATATATATATATATATATATCTATATATGGATTCACTTTATAATTTCAAAATACTGAAATGCCGAATTTCAGTGTTTCAAAATCATAAAGTCGAACGTCCATAATCCCGAAGGCACACAATCGTGAAACACACAATCACAAACACATACACAACATACACCACACAAAACATACATCATCCAACCCACACTACAACAAACAAAACACACAAAAACACAAACAAACAAACTTACACTACATGTAAGTAGGGGGGCAAGCCCCCCTGTACACCCCATTTGAAATGTCCACCATGCGGAATTGGCATCACTGCACAGTGTGTAATGGAAAGATTTTCATCTTCTACACTGTAGTGCGATCTCGGAGTTGGTATATTTAATTTCTGGGGAGTGTGGGGGTGGACCTCCCCATGAGGGGTGCAGGGGGCATAGGCCCCCTGCTAGCAGTGTGAAGGTAAGTTTTTGTTGTGTTTTTTTTTTTTTTATTACATGGTCGATATTTCGAATGTCGATCATATGGTCTCGGCCGTATGGTCTTCGATATTCTGAAATGTCGACCATGTGAAGTAGATCCATATATATATATATATATATATATATATATATATATATATATATATATATATATATATATATATATATATATATATATATGTGTGTGTGTGTGTGTATTTTTTTCTTTTTTTTTCCTTTGTACCGCAACGTAGTGTCTGATATTCTTATTCTCTCTTAATCTATCATGTTTTCAGGCTAAAAACAAACTAGAACATGTAGATGTGAGAGGCAAAGACATGCTTAGTGCTTAGTGCATATTTACTTGACTGTGTGTTTTGTGAGCTTTGAGAGTTTGGAAGGACAGAGCAAAGATACAGACTGAAGTATACTGAAACTTGAACCTATAAACAGGTAGTTATCAATCTACATTATATGAAACAATTACTACTGTTTATCTTTTTAATCTTGTGTAACATTAATTAAGCTCACTGAGTATCTCAATTACATAGACTTAGTAATATTTTTAGAAGTGTGTTTAACCTACTTTAAAATTAATAACCTGTATTATTAGGCAGTGGAAACCAGCTGGTCCACTCAGGTTGAGTAGACCAGCTGGTTTCCGGTAGCTTTCTACAGGTTAGTGGGCCAGCTGGTTTCCGGTGCCTTTCTACAGGTTATTAGTAACTTTTGGGCATTTTCAGCCATATTTATATGTTTATTGCTACTTTAAAATTAATAGTTTACATTAACATCATGGAAATTTGTAATGATTATACATTAAATAACTTTAACAGGCATGCATGTATGGTTAAATGTGGTAGTTGTGAAGTGTATCTAATCAATAATCTTTTTAATATTTCTAGTTATTTTACAACTGCAAAGAAACATAAAGAACTATTGGGAATTTTATATTATAAAACATATAGTTTTGTCACCCTACCTCAGTATGAACTAGAAAATTCCTTATATTTTCTTAGAATGAAGACCTCAATGATTTTTGACTAATTTCATAGGTTTATAGGTTTATACTAGGATAAAACCCACTGGACTTTTATAAGTATAGCCATGCAACCAAAATCTATGAGCTATTCTGTTTTTGGTTATTTTAGGTGTATGTTAGGGCATGTTCTTTAGAAACACAGGTGTCACACCAGAAAAGAATTTCAAATTTCCAATCCACTAGTACAGATTGTTCTTGAATTGAGTTAGGAAAGGCCTCTATTTCACATGTATGGAAAGTCTATTCCAGAGAATGGAGTTTCTCTGAGATATATACTTGTCCCTCAAACATGTCCTATTTAAGTTGAATCAAAGTTTAAATCCTTAGATCTAGTAGTTCTGGTGATGTTCATATTGTGGATTTACAAAAGTTCCATTGGAGCAGGATCGAAGGATGACTTGTATGCTAGGTATAAATTGCTTCTCAGCTATCTTTAGGAAACAGAGTATAAAGATAGGATTTTGAGGCTATCTGCACAGGACATTGTGTTCAGATCCTATATTTGTTTGTGAGGAAATGCTGTGGACATTTGAGTTGTTGCATGTGCCTAGGCAGTTACATGCTGATGGGGGCATTATACTCAAAAATATGTCTGAGGAGGGCTGAATACAGAGGCTCAGTGACTTCCCTGGACCTAGATACCATGCCCTTTCTTATAAGGTGAGTGACATAGAATGACTTTCTTACACGTTAGACACATGGATGAAAACCAGGTTGCTATCTGCATGCATCACAAAGTCCCTGACTACTATGTCTACTTTTAGGAGTGTTTTATCAGTTAGGTAGTTTCCCTGGGTAGATAACATCCCAGTAGGTACTATTATGCATTTCTTGGCACTGAGTGTTAAGCAGTGTCTTTGCCACATCATTTGTCTGTGTTAGACCTTCTGGTAAGATGTCAGTATCTTGGAGGGTTTCTATGTTTATCCCTAGCTTGCTATCACCTGTAAACGTGGTAAGCCAGAGTCTCTTGACATTAGCCTTGATTTCTGAAAAACAGATGCCAAAGAGGAGTGGACCCAATTAGAGCCCTGAGGGACACCACTGGTGACTGGCTTCATTCTGCAGATGGTTTCTCCAGTCTTAACTTCCTGGCTCCTGACAGAGTTTTATGCTGTGCTTTAGAATTAGGTAATAATTGTTTACAATATCTATATGTCCCTGAAGAACATTATCAGGGACATATTTTTTCTTTTTAATATAGATGAAAATGAAATGAAAAAACAAGGAGATGCAACTGATTAGTACCCTCCCTACATGTTGATAGTTCTGTTAAACATTTCAAGATACTTAATAGGAAACAGGATTAAAGATATCACCCAATAAACATACAAGAGTTGTCTGCAAACAGTCTCAACACAGAGAAAAATGTGCACAGTACAATTCTTGTAAAATAAAAAAAGGAAAGTCCAAAGCTGAGGTAGCTATGAAACTGTTAATTCTCATGATTTAACAAATACATACACTCAACTAAATAAAAGCAATGAATCTCAAAATACTTTAATCCCAGACACTGTAGGTACTAAAATGATAACTCAGAAGGTTTGGATATGCCATTAGATCCCCAAAATCAGACCTAGGTTTGATAGATGCATTGAAATAGCTGATCAAATGGGTATTTCTAATACAACGGATACAATTACACCTTATAAATAAGAAGAAAACAGTAAAGTCTGCAACCAGGACTGTGGAACTGTGAGAGGTTTTGATGACATAATTTTATTCCTCCATCAGTTTTATATCCGCAGGTGATTAATAATGTAAGTAACAATTTACAAGGAAACAGTGCCGGGCAAAGCACTAAGACCGTCCCTGCTAACTCAATGAAAAAATAAATCTAAGGAGAAGAGCATTAGGTGGTATACATTCCCTTAATCTCTCTAGCATAAGTAAAATAATTGTAGTTTATTAGCTAATGTATACAGTTTGGAACACAGAACATAAATAGGAATATTCATGATGAAATACCATTTTTGACTGACTTTACATTTAAGAAATCCATTAAGAAACATGGATCTAGATGCATGAATATTTCTAGTCTGTCTGGCTTAGTATTAATTAATTAATTAATTAATTAATTAATTAATTAATTAATTAATTAATTGAGGTAGAGCACTGATCTCCATAGATCTTTTTCACACTCAGCTCAGGAGTGGTATTTGGTCAAGTGACTTGCTCGATCTCACAGAGTTAGGCAATGTAAGCTGTGAAAATCAAACCGAGTACCTCTGGATCACAGGAAGCAGCTAGTTAACAGCTCTTTAATCATGTAAGCCAAATAGATCTTCCTGAACTACTCAAGAAACTGTTTAAGGGAAAATATTATATAGAACTATTTTCATCTACCGTATCACTAATGACTTCAAACATATTCCACTCATATGATGGGAACAATATTGGACACAATTAAGATACTAGAAAAAAAGTAAAATGAATGCAGCATTGGGTGAAATTATTCCCACCCCTAAATAGAATGATTGCCTTCACAAAAAGGCTATTTTATTTAAAAGCTGTTTGAAACAGTTATGTACATCTTACAATGTACCACTACTGAAGTACTGGGAAGAGTTTATCTAAGCCTATATAGAATGTTGCATATGGTGGGTTACATTTAAATCATTATGGCTCAGATTTTATTTCTTTGACATTTGTTTATCGGGAAAGTCTGTCTGGGCCAAAAAGTGCACCTTTTCAGCAGAGGCCTAGGGAGAAAAGCTCCACAATCAAAATCTATCCAAAAATCAATTACAGATGTTTTAAATTACAAAGTATCATGTAACATTAAAAAACATAGGACTGAAAAAGATGTAATGAGCAAAACATAGGATATATGTTTCATAGTGCAGTGCAATGAAACACTAATAGCAGCATGAGTTGGAGAAAATATGTGAGGAAAAACATATTAGTCCTATTATTTGTTACATGGATTGGTATGTGACAAATGAGACCTGAGACAATTCTAATGAGATATTTAAAAGAGATATTAGAGATTACATGATTAGAGACAGTGAGGGTAAATTGAGTAATATTTTAGTATGAGAAATGGTGTTCATATTAGGGATAAACAAGGAGATAAGGATGGGGAGAAAAGTAAATTATAAGAGAAGTGCAGGGTAAGGTGTCTTCAGGTAGCATAGGTGAGTAGACAGGAAAGAGAAAGTGGTGGAGGAAAGGCCTGCACAGATAAAGTGGATATGGTAAGGTAGTGGGAAAAACAAAAAGCTGGAGTGGGGTAGGAAGTTGCAGAGGGTTGTGAGGTGTGACATAGGTTGAAGGGGAGTGAGTGAAGTATAGTGAGTAAGTTCAGCTAGGATTGGCACAGGAGCATGTCTGTGATTTTGTAAGGTATTCTTTTAGGGAAAATTTAAAGGTGGGTAGGTTATAAGCAGTTCTGGTGGTTAGAGATGGGGGGGGGGTTCCATTGCTACTGAGTACAAGTATAGCCTTTGTCCAGGGGATTTATTTGGTTTGTTTATGGTGAGAAGTAGTTTGTATTCTGATCTGAGGGTTCATTTAGGGAAATATATGCTGATTAAAGGAGTAGGACATGGACAGGCTAAGGCTAATAGTTTGTGTATAATGTTATGTGTTGTTATCAGTTTAATATAGGATATATGGAAGAGAGTTCCACCCAGCTAAGGATATGCAGAGCTTTACAGTGATGGGAAAAGAAGGTTGAATTAGTAGCAAACTTGGCAATTTTGTTTTCTATGGATGATTGGTTAGAACTGGGGCTCCATAGATTAGGGTGGGCAGAAGGTAGATTTTGGCTAGAGTAATTTGTATGTGTTTGCTCAGAAATTATTTGTTTGTTTCTGTATAGCATGCCTAGTTTTTGATGGGTTTCCTTGATACTGCTTTGCATGCCAAGGTCAAATTTAAGATTATTACCTATTATTACCCCTAATAGTTTGGTATGGTGAATTAATTCAATTTCACAGTTTTTGCAGAAAAGATTTTGAAAAATGCTCTGTTAGGGGTGTGAGTTTTTGGGGTAAAGAAAAGGCCTTGGTTTATTTTGGGGAGTTGAGAAAGAGTATGGCTTTTGAAAAAAATTTCAGTGAAGATGACAGCTTGTTGAGTGATTTCTTGGAGGTGAGTTAAGGTGTTTGAAGAGCACATGATGGTAGAATCATCTGCATATTGAATCAAGGTCCCTTCACAAGAAGACAAATGTAGGTTATTGATAAAAATATGGAATAGTAGAGGGCTGAGGATGGCTCCTTGTGGATATCCTGTGGAAGTGGGAAGGTATCCAGAGATGAACCCTTTCCATTTTACAGCTTGCTGGCTGTAGGAAAGGTAGCTGGAGGACTATTGAATAGATGGAGACAACAGACGCAGGGTGGAAAGTTGGTTGAGGAATTTAGAAAATTAATATGTAGAGTTGTGAACATTATTGACAGTGTCTATAATTAATATTAATGCAGTGTAAGTGTTGAGGTCTGACGAAAATCCATGTTGCATATTGGTGGTTAGCTTATTTGGTAAAAGATAGTGAAGAAACTGATGTATACATATTTCAACAATTTTAAAGAGGGGAGACATAATGGCTGTGAGATGGAAATTTCTAATGTCAATGGATTTACCTCCTTTGTGTAAAGAGATAATATGTAACATACACTTTGTCTATAGCAAGCTAACTTTTGAGCTACAGCATTTCTAGGATGTGTCCATCCAAACATTGAAATATTACATACAGCAAGAGATTTAATAACATTCTGCTTTCATATTACAATAGTGGTTAAAGCTTGGATAATGTATATCTTTTTTTATTTATTGCCCAACATGGCATTTTGATATTTTAGCTAATACTGAGGTCCGGGACTTTTCTAAATCAAATGTCCCTGGTTATATGAAGGTAGAGTGTCTGAGGTCACTAAGAAATGGAAGTGGATTACTGCTTTTGCATAGGAATGATTTATCTTATCAAATAAAAATGTTTAACTTTAACTTAGAGATAATAGTAGCTGATATATATTCTTCTTCCACAATTAATATTATGAGACTAATATGTTCTTAAAACAAACCATCAATGCATTCAAGCTCTCATACTGAATTGTTTGAACTTCTTGAGTTTTATTTTACTCCTATTATAGTAGATGACATTACCCATACTAGCATTAATTGATTGGACTACTCGTATGATAAGAAACATGATAGTGATTTTTTTAGACTATTTAGCATATTTTAACATGTATCATTTTTTACTCAAAGTGGTTATATTTTGGATTTATTAGTAAACAATAGAACATCCCATGTAAATGAAGTCCATCTGTGCAAGTAAAACCTCCCTTGAGTAACTTGTACCATTGTTCTATTTCTTTACATATTTTATTAGGTCAAAAACAATCACATAGGTTATTTAAAAAATACAAGTTCCATAATCTGGACTTTTAATTTGCTACAATGAAAATTAACTCAATGAATTGATATGAACAGTCTAATAAAAAAGAGCATTGCAATGGATACACATTTTAGAGTATGTTTTAAGTGAGATCATGGAAAAGGCTTCTCAAAATAAAGATTACAAAACTATTAAATTACCATATTTGTGGGATTCTGAATTGTATAAATTGTACAAAAGAAAGAAAAGATAATTTCCAATGTCTTATAGTTAATTCTTGAAGGTTTTTCCTCTGGCGTCTGCGGGCAAAGTGCACTTATGCCCAGTGGACATTTCCAGTAAACAAATGTCAATAAATAAATTATAAATAAAAAAATAAATTCAAACTTAGAAGTTACACCAAAACTGAATTACTTAACCAAAAGTTTAAAGATCGAGTTGAAAAATAAGAAACAGAAGGTGAAATTTGACTCAATTTTTATCTATGCTTATTAGTAAAAACATTGAAACTGAAACCAATATAATAGCTGAAGATAAACTCAACACAAACACTTCCACCATAACTAAATAAGCTTTTGTGGCAACTTTATATGTTAATTGTCCATTTATTACTATTGGCTTAATATCAGCCATATTAAAAAAATGGGTAATAAGATTTCAATGGGTCCAGATTTAACACCAGCAGTATTAGTACTGGACTACAATACAAACTTAACACAGTATCACATTCTATATTTAATCATTTAATTCCATTCTTCCACAGTTATGGACAAAT
Organism: Protopterus annectens; assembly: GCF_019279795.1. Lineage (NCBI taxonomy): Eukaryota > Metazoa > Chordata > Ceratodontiformes > Protopteridae > Protopterus > Protopterus annectens. Next base: position 186,421,044 of record NC_056729.1, read on the forward strand.
AATTTCACCAATCAATAACAAAGAGAATATCTTTAGGCCTATAAACCTTAAATCAGTCTTACGTAAATGTTTTGAGCATATATAATTAAAATTATTGTTGGGCTGTAACAATTACTTAGATAAATAAGTAACTTTGGCTTTAGACTTCTCATTGTCCATTGGTGTAATCTATGTTGATTTATGTAAATTCTTTGACAACATTTATCATAACCTAGTTATTGCAATAACGAATAATCATAGTTATAATCCATTTTGACCAACTGGATTATTTGTTGGCTGCCAGGTTACACACAATGTGTCTCAAAAGGCACCCTTCTGATAATCCAGCTGAGCCATTGGCTTACTTTAACTAGTTTTATCAACTATTTGAATCAGCAAACATTATTGGCAACTAAAACATGCTGATGATTGTACGACAGGATTTATAATAGACTGCAATTTTGATTCTATGCATATATCTGGATTCCATCAACAATTTTCAAATTGGGCTAAGAAGGTTAACTTAAACCCCAGACAAGTGTAAAGTAATATATTTTGTAAAGTCTGTGCTTGCACCTATCTTACTTTCAGATTAAACTGTCTAATATAAGAGTAACAATTACAAGGATTTAGGACTAGTTGTTTCATCTGATTATTCATTTCTACCACATATAAATAATGTACAAAGTAATGTTTTCATCTTGTAGGCTTCATGTTTATTTAAGTTGCCCTTTCTCTCTCTGTAAAAGATGTCATAGGTTTAATAGATCTATATACAATATACATTTGCCCAATATTGGAATATAACAGCACATTTTGTTTACTTAATGGAAACTAAATTTATTTAAATGAGATATTTCAGAGGAAATTTACTGAAATAATTCCTTCAGTTCAACATTTACCTTATCACAAACTGTTGATTTTTAAAATTATTTTCCTCCATAATAGATTTACTAGGGGTAACGTGATTAGTGCTTATAAAATCTTTAATAGTGAAGTATTACTGGTTTTTGCAAGATATCAGTTTCTAATAATGCAAGTGGACATAGGTATAACAATATATATTTTGATATGCTATCTTTGAGAGGTAAATTTGTAACTGTATTCCTAGGATGTGGAATCAAACACCTACTGATATTAGTTAATCTTCTAGTCTTGCTAGTTTTAACTCTAGGTTCAGTTGATGGAGGGGTGATGAAGTCCATATTGTTGAGATTAATGAGTCAGTGTTCTTAGACAGCCGTTGTGCCTGAACACTGGCAATACATTTGTGAGAAACTTATGAGAAGTACATGCCTTCTTCACTACCCATAACCCAGACATTATAGGCATTGAAGTATTTTAGGACAATAGTGACACTTACAGTATTAGCTAACACATTCCAGGTTGCAAATATACATTTAATTCCTGTCAGATAAAAAAAAAAACTGAAGTGAAGACATTACTTCTGATAGAGTGTAGCCTCAGAAGCTCTCAGCTGTCAATATGTACAACTAACAGTGACAAAGACCCCATCTGACTAACTATAAAACAACATATGCCAAAGCAACAATCTTTTACCATTTCCCTTACCCATATCCATTCCCTAAGAAGCATCAAAAAGCTCAAACAACTGTTTTGATAAAACTACTTGTCAGAATCAGATGTGTAATAATCCTTGGAAAATTTAGTATCAATCACCTAGTAACAATAGACCCTTACTCATTATACCTCCCTTCTTGTGGTAACTCAACTGGCAAATTAACTAAGTAAAGCATCAACTCATATGCAAACTCTCTAATTGGCATAGGTTCATAGGTTCATAGGTTCATAGGTTCATACTAGGCTATCTGCCCTAGGGCATTTATAAGCCTAGCCAGAATGTGTTTGGCTTTCGCCACACATTTTAAATTTATTTTGCTATGCCCTTTTTCGAGGTTAGTATACTGTGCCTCTATCTAACAGTAACACAGAAGTGATACCCGGGGTAAACCTATGATCTCCCATCCACTCATCAAGATTCCTCTTGAAGAGAGTCTATGAGGGACTCTGCCTAACCTGGACTGGGATTTTATTCCAGAGTGAAGGGAGCCTCTGGGTTATGAATCTGTCCCTCCAGCATGTCCTATTTATTTCAGTGCTGAGGTTCAAGTCTCGAGCGTAGCTCGATGGGATTTGGATTTTCTGAGGTGCAGCATGTCCATTAATTCCGGGTTGGACATGGCTTTATACGTCAGGCACAGATCTCCTCTGAACAGGCAGTATGCCACTGAGTAGAGCTGGAGTTTCTTTAACCGGGCAGCATATGGCATCTGTTTGAGCCCTTTGATCCTCTTGGTGAGGTACTTTTGGGGTCTTTCCAGTTGCTGCAGGTGTCTGGTAAGGTACATCCCAAAAGGGGCATTGTACTCAATAATGGGCCTGATGAGGGATGAGTAAAGAGGCATGATGACCTCCCCTGATCTAGATGTGAATCCCTTCATGATTAGGTGGGTTATATAAAATGTTTTTCTAACCACTTTGGCCACGTGGTTGTCAAATGAGAGATTGCTATCAACTTGGGTCCCCAGGTCCCTAATTACTTCTTCTGTACTTAATGGATTTCCACCTATGTGGTAATTTGTGGGCACTTTGTTTTTGCCAAAGGGGATGACTATACACTTTTTGGCATTTAGCTTGAGGCCATGGCTCTGGCACCAGTTGTCTGTTTCTATGAGGCCCTTTTGGAGGATGCTTGTGTCGGCTGGAAAGTCGATTATGGCACCCAGTTTGCAGTCATCTGCGAACTTGGTCAGCCACAGTCCTTCCGTGTTGGCCTGTACCTCAGAGAAATATATACCGAACAAGAGAGGTCCCAGGACTGAGCCTTGTGGGACACCACTTGTAACTGGTTTGGAGTCTGACATGGCTCCAGCAATTCTAACCATGTGGGTTCTGTCCTTGAGCCAGTTTGCAATCCATCTAGTGACATAGGGGTTTATATTTAAGCTGGTGAGCTTATCAATAATGCCCGAGTGGGGTATTGTATTGAAGGCTTTTGAGGTCCAGGTAGGATGTGTGGACCACCTACCCTCGTCAATGGCCTTGGTGACTGTTTCAAAGAAATCAACAAGGTTTAAGAGGCAGGATCTGCCCTTAACAAAGCCGAACTGGGTAGGATCCAGTGTTTGTAGGTCCCCAATATCTTTATTTATGAGGTCCATGATGATCCTTTCCATAGCTTTGCAGACCAAGCTAGTCAGGCTTATGGGGCGATAGTTTCCAGGATCCGTTGAGGCACCACCTTTATGGAGAGGGACCACTGTTGCTGTACGCCACTCTTTGGGCACATATCCTGTAGTAAGGCTGAGATTGAACAGTAGTTTTATGTTTGGGTTTAGCTCTTCTTTGAGTTCATGTAGGACGCAGCCCGGGACACCATCTGGTCCCATTGATGCTGTGTTTTTTGCTTTGGAGAGGGCAGCTCTTACCTGAGCATCTGAGATGTCAGCGGGGCAGCACTCTGCTGGGATAGATATTTGCCCTTTTGGTGGGGAGGGGGGGGGGGAGTTTGCGCTGAATCCGTCAGCTAGGATGTTGGCAATATCTGTGGGTTCGGTGTATTTTTTGTCATTTTGGACTAATTCTGAGCATATCTGGGAATTACCACCCAGGTTCCTAACATAACTAAAGAAAGCCTTGTGATTATCCTTAGTGTCCTGTGCAATTTTTCTCTTGAAGCTGGCCTTAGACAATTTTACGTGTGCCCGTAGTTTTTTGCTAATACTGATCAGTGATGCCTTCCCTTTTTGGGATTTTGCTTTATCATTTAGTAGCTTCCTCCTTCTATTGTATAGTTTGTTTATGGCTGGGGTCCACCAGACAGGACGTCTGCCTTTGGAGGATTGGGTCTTGGTTTTATTTGGGATCGCATGATCCATGCATTCCTGAAGGTGTTCATAGAATGCGTTTATAAAGGATTCTGTGGTCTGGGCTGTATTTTCCACAGGCCCGGGGCTTTGAAGGATTCCAACTCAGTTTTGAGGAGTGTAAAATTTGCTTTAGAGAAGTTTTTCACTGTGGTTTTCTGGGCAGGGGTGGGGTTGGGATGTGAATATCCAGTGAGATTAGTTTATGGTCTGATCTTACCAGTGAGGGATACACTTCTGGTCTGGAGCATAGAGTCCCCATGTTGGTGATGATCAAGTCCAGTATGTTTTTGGGAGTGGTAACAAGTTGTTCCATAGCATTTGAGTTTATAAATTCTAGGAACCTTTGGGCTAGGGTGTTGGAGCTAGAGTAATGCTCCCAGTCTATGTTTGGGTAGTTGAAGTTGCCCAATATAATGGTGTTTGGAGAGACCTTCATATTTTCCAGTGTTCTCAGGAAGGCCGAGTGGGGTTCCTGGGTTTGGGAGGGTGGTCTGTTGCAGGCTATAAACTGGAAGGCAGTTTTACCCACTGTTAGTTGCACATGGATAGTCTCTGATGCTTCGTGCTTTGCCACCAACCTGGAGGTGTGGGTATCTTTGATGAATATCGATACTCCCCCTCCTTTTGTGGTTCGGTCCAAGTTTTGGGGCCGAAAAGCATGGTATGAGGTATAACCAGGTAGTGCTGGGGTGCTCTCGGAAGCCCTGAACCAGGTTTTTGTTACTGCACAGATATCGATGTTCTCCATGCTAAGGAGAGTTTCGAGTGCATGCATCTTGAGGTTTAGACTTCTGGCGTTGAGTAGCATTACTCTTAGTTTCTTATCCCTTGTGATACCTATGGAGGTGGGTTTGTCTTTTGAGCCTTGCCTATAAAAGGCACTATGGGGATAGCAAGAGCCTTTGCCAATATCCGAAAGCCCATGGGTGATAGGTGCAAGCTGTCCCTAGCGAAGCATCGTGGCTTGTCGAGCATATCATCCCAAGCTGACAGGCATTGGATCCCCTTTGAATGACACCAGTACTTAAGCCAATTGTTGAAATTGATCATCTTGTCTTCATATTGTGGCATCATTCTTGGTGAGGGTAAGATGCTACTCAAGGTCAGGGTCATACCGGCCTGGGCTACATGCTCAGAGAGCTCCTTTATGTCTCTTTTCATGTAGTCTAGGGAGGTACATCTCAGGTCATTCACACCAGCATGGACAATGACTGAGTCATATTTGTACTTGCCTTGGAGTGACCTGAGTGCTTGTGTTATGTGGCGGATCCTAGCACCCGACAGGCTGCTCACCATGACCCTCTCCTTGTTCAGCCTGGTGAGCGGGACGTCAGTGTGCCTGACGATAGAGTCACCTATTACAAGTGTATCAGGTGTGTTGTTTAGTCTTAAGGGCTGTGACTGTTTGGCACACCGGCTTTGTGAGATATGTGCTATTACAAACTACCTAAGCTTATTCTCCTTACCCAACACCATCCCAGCTTATAAACCACTGCATACTCACATTCACTGTGCAATATTATTTTAAAAATCTTCCATGAGTATCCATCTATATGCCAAAGCAGAATTGATGCTTTTCACAAGGACTTCACAAACACAAACTGTTCATTCATACCATCCATTTCAAACCCCATTCTGGCCATTGCTGTCATTACCAACCTCTTACTATAATACTGTATAAAACCCTGCTATCACCATTGACTTCCAAACAAGCTCCAAGCACTTTACAAGCTGTGGGATGAGGCTTGATAACTCTTGAAAATGTGTCCATTTCACTGATAACTGGAAATGATTTGCATTTGAATGGAACATTTGCAAAAAAAAGCAAATACGTAATATAAATCAATACATCTGCAAAATTACTGAAGAGAACTTTTAACAACATAAACATTTCTGATAACTTCTCAAATAAATTGTAGATTGAACCTTCAAACCTTACCTCACAGATAATGACATTCCTCTACGTAATTTAAGAACCCCTTACACTTCTGAATTTCCTAAAGAATTCTCCCAACATTCTACCACCATTACTCCATCTACCACCCAGAACTTATAATTATCAAAACTCTTTTCCACACACATTCTACTTTAAATCTGTCTCTGTCAGAGTTGAAAACTTTCCTCCACATCTTCCTATTTGACTCTCTAACAGGTGAAGGTAGTATTTATCCCTAATATATTTATCTGTGCAAAGTCTTCTTAGTGAATCCACCTCATATAGTCTTCAACCACTTTCTGAACCAAAACATTATGCCAGCCACCAGGAAAGATGTCATAAACAAATCCTCTTCAAAATCCTCAAAACCATCCTCTGCAAATGAGTCCCACCCCATAACAATCTTACCTACCCATGGGAAAATTACACAAAAAAGTAGTCCATGCTCAGCTCTGCAACTGTTTTAGTCCGGTAACATCCCTTTTCCCATGAAACATAGGTTTTAGAATGTCAAAAGCACACAAACTACACTGTTCATCCTAATGGATGATATCCTGCTAAACACTGTTAAAGATAACTTTATGAGGCTGCCTTTATTGACTATTATTATTATCAACCTAGTCAGTCATTCCTTCATCTTGATTAATAAAATCATGATAAGGAGCCAAGCTTCCTTGGTTCAAACATTTCTTAACACACAAAATTTAAAAGTATGTATCACTATCCACTCTTTTCACTATATAAGTGCCATGTTTCTTAGTATTTTCTCCACTTTTTATTTTCCTTACTTATAACCTATACTTCTGGAGACCTCCTGCAAATTCAAAATATCCTTTATGCAGATGATCTCAAAAGCTGCCTGTTTCCTCACCCCAGTCTACAATCATAAGCCAACTCAAAACAGACATATACCAACCATCTCACAGGTTAATCCAAAACAGGCTTATCCTGCACACCAAGAAAACTAAATCAAGGACTGGAATATACCATTCAATAGACTCAGCTATTAAAGATCATGCAACAGTTTCAATACCTTGGAATTTGATTAGACCAGTACAATAACATTCAACACCTTATGGAAATAATCAAAGAGAAAATCAAAATCCAACTTTGGGAAGGCCAAATAATACCCTGCTTTCTACCATCTGAAGGAAGGAATGTTATTTGAAAAGGAATAGTTCTTTTACAACATGAATATGGCCTCCTTCATGCAGCAAAATCTTAAAGAAGGTTGAGTCAACTGGAAAAAAATATTTAAAAACATATAAATTCAGGAACAAAGAAGTTACTCAGGGGGCATGTTTAGAAAATAAGCTGCTTAAGAATTTCACCCATCAGATTATTTTTAAAAAATGGGAGATGGATTTTTGCGAGGATGAAAGGCATTACTTCAAAGAAAAAAAATTGTTTATAAGCTATGTAAGAGAGCCAGGAAAATGTTAATCTTGAGTGCAAAGGATCAAGATGGAGAAGTATCAACAGACCAAGCTTACATTAAAAATGCCAGGAGAAGAGTGCCAGGAACATGTTGGGGTGATACTGTAATGGAAAGAGAGTTCCAGGAGGTGGTGGGTTTTAACACTTATTAAACCAACAGTGGCAGAGGTAGAAAACTTTTCAAAAGACTTTTCTAAAGGAGAAATATTGCATCTGTTGAGGGGTGAACATCAGAGAATGCATGGGATTAAATGGTTTAGCAATCAAATGTTTTAAGGAATACAGAAGTGAATTGGTATCCCCGATTAGATTCTTCTTTAGACTCTGAAGCTTGGGGAACATTTTCAGAAAACAATAATATTGCAACTGTCCTAATATTTCTTAAACCCAGTAAAGACAAGGAATCATCAAGTAGGTATAGACCCAACTTGGTTTACAGCTGGAACTGAAAATGTATGTGATGGCACTAGCGAATAGTATTGTTAAAATCTTACAATGTATTATTTCATACAGACAGCAGGACCTTATTAAAATAGGTCAGGCAGCCCAGACTTGCAATGAATATGGCTAGATATTCATAAATTTGAATGCAGAAGCTGGACTGACTGATTTAAGGAAAGCCTTCAATTCAAAACTATATAAAGAAGCACTTTTGTATTTGCAGGAAGGGAAATTGGAAACCGTATCAGGCTTAGAGATGAATGATTAGAAAACAGGTATTTTCACAGTTAGTAGTAGCTAGGGTAACTTTGGAGGTGACTGAGAACGGGTAAACATTGTTCTAGAATGTAATACTTGGGGTTAAGATTGACATATGAAGCAGCTACTGTAACTGAGACTATGCTAAAGCTTTACTAGATAGTCTAAGATATAAAATTATCAGTGAGAAAAAAATCAAGAAATACATTTGGTTGATATTTGTGTGTGTGTGTAAAAATAGTGAAGAGAAAAATGTGTGAATGCACATTTGTGCTAATCACATTTGGTTGAATTCAAGATTTATATAGTTCTAGTATATAGAAATGTTCAGGAAAATGAATATTTTACTGAAAAAGTGATGGTCATGGAAATGTGCAAAATTACATTATAGCATTAAGCATATAGGATTAGAGCTAGGGTCAGGTAAGGGTACTTGTTTGGTGTTGTACATGATCTGTGTCCTTTTCTTTTGATTAGTGGTGCTATTAGGGAAAGGATTTTAGTAACATAATGTTTATAGTTAGACTATTGGTAGGGAAGAGAAGGGGTGGGGTTAGAATTAGGCATAGCACACATGAGTAAGATGTTGCTAAGGGCTCCTAACCCTAACTGTACACATAACATTCAGTGATGAGTCATGGCTTTCAGTGCAGCTGTATGCCATTACATGCTGGTGAATACAGACAGAGACCATGAGAGCATGTTAAGGGTAGCAGCATGTATAACACTTATAGTACCAGTACCCATGGAAGTGTATGTTGTTGCCCACCATGTTGCAGAGGGATCTGACTGCACCTAACATCTCATACTCTCCATGATACAGAAATACTGGACCACTATTGTTTTGACAGAGACATCATACTGAAACATACAACTATAGCTCAAGAGTTACAAGGAGTATCCACCTCTGTGACAATGATGTATGGGTGGCACTGAGAATCCTCTCTACAGGGACTCCGCACTGACAAGTTGTTGAATGGTTGGTGTACCACAGGTATCTGCATCATGGTTACTATATCATTTTTTGATGCCATGGTACAGCACATATTGGAGCATATGTGATTTATATGCACTGCAAGGAGAGAAACAACTCTATCCAGGCATTATGTGAGACAGTCTGTTTCTCTGAGTTACTGGTAGTCATCAACTGCACTAACACTGTTATCTATGACTTACCTAGGATACAGAGAGCAATATATCAGCTGTAAAGGATACCATTCAATAAACTGCCAAGTGGTTTGCAGTTCACAGAGTATATCATACAGTTTTTCATTTTGCCAGCCAGGCAATGTTCACATCATGCACACTGCAGCTTATATCAGTGAGTTGTGTGGGTTGATTTACTCCACAGATATTTTGTCACCATGACAGATGTGTCCTGCAGCCATGTTTCATCACTAAGAAAAGAACATGCAAGACAATGCATGAATTGAAAGTTCATTTAACGTGTGTTTGGATTGAGGACGATTTTCTTTAGCTAATTAGACATCTCTGCTGGTTCCCTGCTGTATGATCCAGAAACATGGAGCTAAATACACACTGTGTGGTATAACATGGGTTAGCCATTAGGGAGAGGGGGTACTGGAGTCAGGAGTAGAGGAGGTGCTTGGAAAGAAGTTTCTGAATGAGCTGGCTGCAAAACATGATCATGTAAAATGAATTATGGGTCCTGTATGGTATTGTATTGCCTAAGAAGGGGAATCTGGTTCACAGCTATGGGCCAGATTAGACATAAAACAGAGTAGCAAAATTGACTGCAATACTACAACCAGGCTATAATGTACTATGCATGGACTCACTACACTGTGCATCAGGCCCAGACTGCCCAGGTAGCACAGTACTGAGGTAAGGGCACAGTTGTCATCATATCCAGAGATACAGAGGGCCAAACTGGCAAGAGTACTGGGCACTGTATTGCAGGGGCTACTGATGTGAGTGAGAAGGTGGCCTGGAGAATGTGGTAAATTAGAAAGAATGTGCAGGGAAGGGATTGTGGTCCTGGTGTGTTGTACTTGAGCAGAGGTAGGTTGTGGTGATGGATATGTGGGTGTTTGTATGAAGTTACTGGACCTTGCATGTACATCTTTGATAGGTCCAGGGCACCCACAGGAGATATGTTTGACAGCCATACATGCCGTGTCTATGGGGATTGACCTCTCCAATGAATGCCACTGGCATGAGAGAACTCTGCAGTTCTGTTCAAATGTTTCAACTGCATCCAGAGCCACCCTAGCTAAGACAAGAATATTTTCTTGATTTACTGTACGTGTATGTGTTTTATACAGTGAACACTACTGCTTGTGACTATTTTTAAAGTATTTATTTAAGTCTGTGGCAAAAATAGTCATTTCCCTGTTGGCTCTTCTAGTTATATTTGCCTACAAATCACATTGCAGAAGGCCAAATTAGCCAAGAATGCATTTTTTTTTCAATAATAATTCTTTATTTTTCTTTTTATTCTAAATGTTAATACAATACTACAACCTATTTACAATATATACATGAATGCTTCCAACAGTTACATAGAGTCATTATACATAACTATACACTTCTAAATAGATATTACTGAGAGAGAAAAAAAAAGACTAAAAATCTAGTATCAGTATATTACTTATCTATAGACAACTCAATAGTTAGTCTGTACTTCCCGGAGAAAAGTGGAATGGAACCTTAAGCTAAGACAATGTTAAAGATTTGCTCCCATATTTTTGTATTATTTACACTTTTCTTATGATCACTAATTAATAATTTATGTGCTAAGATATGTTTTATCGCTACACTCTTGACATTTTCCCATGAAGTCTGGGATGGGTTCAGCCAATTTGTAGCTATATATAGCTTCATTAACAAAAATATATTTACGAGTGTGATCCTTTGGGATCTATCCAAATTAGTTGGTGGAATATGCAGAATCATAAACTCCCAAGAAAGTGTAGACTGTTGATATCCCATTTTTTGTAGTTGGAATTTCAAAGAATTCCAGAGTTTAAAAATACATTTACAACTCCAGAACATGTGTAAAAGGTCAGCCGTTTGATCTATACAATATGGGCATTTGGGTGAGTTTTTTGAGTTAAATTTATGTAAAGTGAGACGCGTATAATACGCATTATTAAATATCATCAACTGAGTGAATAATAACTTTTGAAGGGACACTGATTTTAAGGTTAAGTTAATTGCTCTCACTATTTTACTATCCTCAATCGTTAACAATTTCTCCTTCCAGTATTTCGATAAAAGTATTTGGTTATTGTATTTCACATCTTTCATCAAACTATATGACGCTGTTATATATTTACATTCCTGTGTTAAGGTTTGCCATAAGTTTAGGCAAATGTTTAAATCTTCTTCTTTAATTTTAAAATTCCTATTACTAAAATAGCTTATTGATAAGTCCTTTAACTGTCTTATTATAATTAAATACGAGTTAGGGAGATCCATCTCTCTTAATATGTTATGTATTGAGAGTCCTAGAAAGGGATATAAATCAAATATGGTTAAATTACTTATAAGTGGGAATTTCTTAAGGCCTATCAACTGATTACCAATTTTCAAATTCGGATTTTTGTGAAATGGTTGAAAAATCATCATATATTGTAAAAGATTTAGTGAGTTAAACAGACTTTGTACTGATATTATATATATTTTAATATGCTCCATCAATACATACATTTTAAGGGTATCTTTGTTTAAAAAAGGTAATGCCTTACAATTAATACCCAGACCAGCAACATGTTTATGATTTAAAATCAACCACTTAGGAGCCCATTTCAAATTGATCTTATCAAAGTTAACTATTCTTAAAATTCTGTTAGCGTTTATTATTAAATAATATGTTTCAAAATTCGGTAGTTCCAACCCCCCCTATTTTTCGGAGTCATCAGTTTGTCATAAGATATCCTAACTTTTCTAGGTTCCCATACAAATCTAGCTAATCCTGTATGAAGTTGTTTGAAGAATTTCCTAGAAATTTGAACTTGAGTAGCTCTAAAGGTATATAGTATTCTGGGGAGTATGTTCATTTTAATAACTGAGGTCTTTGCCATTATTGGTAGTTTCAAATTATCCCATCTTTTTAAATCTGATACTATCTGTTCCCAAATTAACTTAACATTATTTACGTAAAAGTCTCTATTATCTGTTGAAAAAACAACCCCTAAATATTTTATTTTTTCTTTGGATTTTACCTGCCCTACCAATGGTAAAAGCGAAAAGGGTGTAGGCGTCTTTAATGGGAATACCTTGGTTTTTTTTTAATTTATTTTGTAATTAGATATTTTTGCAAAGTCTTCCACAGCTTTTAATATTTTCTTAATATCTGAAACAGGTGTTGTGCAATAAATATTCAAATCGTCCACAAAAGCCGCCATGGAAATCTTCGTACCATAAATTATTGGAGCATTGTGATAAATATTTTGTTTGATATGTAGAAATAATGGTTCCAAATATAAATTGAATAATATAGGAGATAACGGACACCCTTGGCGGGTACCATTCTTAATTTGAATTCTTTTTGAGAGATTCCTTTAAGAATGTATTTTTTAATCTGCACTTGGGAGGGCTTTTGCTGTGCTTTTACATTAAGAAATTCCAGGATCACCCACCTTGTGGCCAAAGGTGTTTACCTTGTCTGTCTGAGATGAGAAGCTTCAATGAGCTCAATGTGTGGCTATTTATTTGCTTAAAGACACAGACGTCAGTTTTCAAGTTTTTTATTCTCTGCTATAAATTAGGACATTTTGCATGGAGCTGACCAACGAGCAGCAGCAGTTAGCAGTGCCCTGTATAGTAACAAACACTTAGACAGTAAAATTTCCCTAAAAAGTTAGGATTCGGTCTGAAACTTGTTAAATGGTGTGGCATTGTGCAGAATTAAGGTTAGAGCTGCTAGCTTGCCCTTAGAATAGCACTACCATATCCTAGCTTTGTATAACATCTTACCCTTAACCCCAGAAGCTACCATAGGGGACCCTGATTAAAACCCAATCCATATTACTAAACAGCCCAACCTATTACAGGACCAGAAAACATAGGTATGCAATTTCCAAATGTCTCTGTGGCCAGCATTGTACCTTTGGGCATCCTCAGGCAATGTAGCAGTTGTCTTATGTTCTTTGACAACCAGTTAATCATTAAAGAAAATAACACATTATGAGAGTGCTGTAAATACACAACTTCCTTGGAAGTAAACGACTCACATACAATGTTGTCAGGAATACCCAAACTACATCTTTCACACATACACTGCTCATCAAACACAGATTGTCTTATGCTGAGGTACTTAAAAGAAAACTTTCCAAATCTCAAAGAGCTCCAAAGCCAGATAGCAGCAACACTGCTCCTTAGCCATCACTAAGCACAAGCACACCTAAAGCAACACCAAACATCTTACATAAGCCTACACACAATGGTCCCCCAAGAGCAAAGCCCATAAGGTAAGCATATACTTTACCTAATACTCTTGTCATTGGGGACTCCATTGTGTGACACACAGATGACCCACACACCAGGTTAGACTAGGAGAAGATAAAGGTTAGTTGCCCATCTGGAGTCAGGATCCGCAATATCATGTACACACTTAAGTCACTGCACCCCAGCTAGCAATATGATTCTATCATAAGTCATGTGGGTGCAAATGACCCACAATGTACCTCACTGGACTATATAAAAGAGATATAATGGATTTCTCTGAATATGTGTCACAGACAGGTACAAGCCTTACATTCTACATTCACCAAGGAGGATGCCACAGTTCGAACATAACATTATTGATTTTAATCATTGGCTTAGCTTCTGACATCACTCCAGGGCAATCAAATATCTGACAGCATGGGAGGACATGGTCAACAGACCATGCTGCTTTGACAAAGATGGGCTGCATGTGTCACCCCAAGGCTTCTGGATATTGGCCAAAACTTTATCAAGCCCCTAGAGCATTTTTAGGTAATGCAAAAAACATAAAACTTCCAACACAGTGAAAAAATCTCCATAGGTTCATAGGTTCATAGCTGTGTACTAAGCTAATGGCCCTGTAGCCTTTACACGCCTAGCCCATAGGATTACCCTGGCAAAATGCCACCCAACCTTAGTTCCCAGTGCCTCTGTTGAGTGGAGCCATTGGAATGATCCCCGGGGTGAATTTTCTATTTCCCATCCACTCATCAACATTTCTCTTGAAAAGGGCCAGTGAGGTGCTCTGTTTGGGAAGTCTATTCCATAACATGGGCAGTCTCTGGGTTATGAACCTTTCCCTCCAGGATGTTCTGTTGATTGTGGTAATGAGGTTGAGGTCTCTGGAGCATATGTCGCAGAGGGATTGGGATTTCTTTAGATATAGCATTTCTAATAGAGCTGGGTCTGACATGGCTTTGTAAGTCAAGCAGAGATCGCCTCTAAGTAGGCGATATGAGACAGAGAATAGTTGGAGTTTTTTGAATCGGTCCATATACAAGTGTTTAAAGCCTAGGATCCTCTTTGTGAGGTACATTTGTGGTCTCTACAGTTGTTGCAGGTGTCTAGTGAGGTATATGCCAAATGGGGCATTGTACTCGACTGGCCTAATGAGGGATGAGTAGAGGGAGACAATGACCTCTTTCTTTCTGGATGCAAAACCCTTAGTAATGAGATGTGCCCAATAGAAAGACTTTCTGACCACAGTGGAAATGTGGTGGTCAAAGGAGAGGCTGCTGTCAATCTGTGTTCCCAGATCTCTTATAACACCTTCTGTGTTCAGTGGAATACCATCAATGTAGTAATTCATGGGAACCGGGGTTTTTCCAAAGGGAACCATTTAAACCACTATCTGGTAGAAACTCTTCTAATGTAAAGTGCATCCTACTAAGTGACAGTTTGTCAAAATCCAAGGCTCACCCTAACTCCAAGACTACAGTGACCGATGCTGAATTATTCACAGAGTCCCTGTACAAATATGTAGGCAGCTGTACCTGCCGGAAGTAAACCCAAAACAATAGTAAAATCAAGCCCAACTGATGGAATCCTCACCTTAAGATGGTATAGAATAAAAGAAGAAAACTCATGGCCAAACTCAGGAACAGCAACTCTCTTAAAGACAAGTATTCTCTTGTACAGCTGAACAAGAAACTAGAGGTCTAATTAAGTCCAACAATGCCAACAACAAGGTCAGTATAGTCTCACAGGCTAAGGACAATCATAAAGCCTTCTTCATGTATGTCCAGAACCTTAAAGATACACAACAGTGTGCTGAATCGGTGGTGAACAGTTCCACCCAGGCCTGGATCCAACACAAGATGACCACGGCAGCTGCCTAGTGCCCAGTGCTGGTGGGCAACCCAGCCTGGCCATAAAAATAATAATAATTAAAAAAAATGTCTGCATCTTTAAGGAAGTAAAAAAAAAAAAAAAGAGGATTACCCAGTCCACTGGAAAGTAAAACCCAGAAACATCAACCTTCTGTTCCGCAGCTTGTGAGATATGTTTATTTGCAAAAAACAGTCTTTTGTTCCCTCATGAGATTTGTTCCTTTGCAAAAGCAGGAGACATATATTGCAACCTGCTCTGAATCATGCAGTGTTTTCACATGAGAGAGATTTCTCTTCTTAACCAGTGTGGAGTGCATTTGGCAACTGAAGTTTTGAGCCACCCTCAGTTCCTTGAAGAGTAGTGGAGAGCTCATCTTCCTCCCAATCTTTATTTTCCGCAGAGAGAGGTTTTGAGAGTGATGTGTGTGTGTGTGTGTGTGTGTGTGTGTGTGTGTGTGTGTGTGTGTGTGTGTGTGTGTGTGTGTGTGTATCTGTGTGTGCATGTGCGTCTGTGTGTATGCATGTGAATATGTGTGTGTGTGTGTGTGTGTGTGTGTGTGTGTGTGTGTGTGTGTGTGTGTGTGTGTGTGTGTGTGTCAGCGGCTGACAGTCTTTTTTTAAATAAGTATTTGCAGTTTTGACATCTGCACCGCACAGCCTAGGTGGAGATGATCCCTCTTAAAATTGTTTTTGTTTTGGGGAGTAGCCCTGGAATTATGGAGAGGAAAGTTAACATAAGTTGTCTCTACAGTGATCAGAGCTCGGAAATGACATCAGCTAATTCTTTTGCTGCACATAATTAGTACTGATCTTGGATGTACTGTGGAAAACACCACAGTGTGCAGTTTTTAACTTGAAGTTGTGAGATTTTCAGATGGTAGGTTTAACTAGCATGACAAATTCAGAAAAAAACATTTAGGTAAGACATCTGCCTGTACTGATTTTGCTCCTCTTTCTGTTACTGTTTTCAGATCCATGATTTATATAATCAGGCATGAAATTATCTCATAGTGACACTGCTGTGTGTGTGTGTGTGTGTGTGTGTGTGTGTGTGTGTGTGTGTGTGTGTGTGTGTGTGTGTGTGTGTGTGTGTGTGTGTGTGTATGTGTGTGTGCGTGTGTGTGTGTGTGTGTGTGTGTGTGTGTGTGTGTGTGTGTGTGTAATCTATCCTATTATTATTGCCTCCAGAAATGGGATTACATCTCTGCCAACAGGATGCTAGAGAACTCCAAGATGATGATTACATCTCTGCCTCACCAGGATGATTATAAAAAACTAAAACTAAGGCAAATCGATGGGGATTACAGTCAGTAATACCAATCATTAGAATACCATAGTTATTCCTGCTGAAGAAATGCATGCTTATACCATTTTTTTATCACTACACTGTTTTATTTATTTTTTTGGTCAAGAACATTGTATGGTGAAGTGACTTGTTTACAGTCACATGGTAGATAAATAGAGCTAGAAAGAGTAGAAACATTTTCTGTTGACTACAAGAAACTGCTCATTAACAGCATAGAGCCTTAATCCACTACACTAACTGCCAGACCTTCTTTAACGTACTCATTTTCTGACAAGTCACTGAGGATAGCAGCCAGTAATACTAGTCATTAGAATTTCAGAGCTGTGATTCATAAAATGTATCTCAATTTAATTTAAGTTGGCTGGCACATAATGCTCTGAACTGTCAACAAGCTGTTCCCTGTAATCAAAATGCAGGATTTAAATATTTCCACCTCCATTTGCCTACTGCGTTCCTTTGAGCAAGTCACTCAGACAGTGTTCCTGGATCTTTCCTGAAAGGGACACTTTGTACAGTGAGTTTATCTGGTTAGCAATTAGATAAAACAAAACCGTATTTAAAAATTGGGCCTTTGTCAAGAATTATTGAGCAAATAATTAAAATGTATTTTTGTTCATTTCCTGTAAAGTCTGTGAATTTCTGGCAAATTAATTTGCATTTCAGTCACTAAATAATGACAGATATGGATTACAGACTTTGTATTCTTCAGAAAATACTTGCTCATGCAAGCCTTTTGAAGCTAGCAACTTTCTAAGTATATACAAAATATTCTTACTTTTTGCATGTTTGTCTCTGATTTGAGCTAAGCGGTTGAGAGGACAGAGGGACTTGCACTGAGTTCCACTGTATGTTTTTGATAACAGTGTTCTGAGATACATTTACGGCCAATTATTTATAAATGTATTCATTCACTTGTTCTCAAGCAGATATCAGAGATGCACAGCCCTTCAAGTCATTGTAATTAACGGTTGTGTGTGACGTATACTACTTGGTTACTGTAACTCACATTAATTATGATGTAAAGGAAGGAACTGATTGTAATAAACAGGAGCACCATCATATGAGGCATGTTCTTTGGGCCAATCCTTGGTGTCCTTGTTTTGCTGACTGTTGATAGTGTGATTATTGTTAGGCTATCAATAAACTGGAAAGCATAACGTCTATGCGTTTAATGTTATTATTTTAAAAATGAATACATTTTTGGCATTTTGCAGGCACAGGGATGTGAATATAGTGTTGTCGGCTGCATCTGTCTGTCTGGTACATAATGTAGACGAATAAGGTTATGAGCTGCTTCTGTAGTGCAGGGTTTGATTCCCTCAGCGTTCATTTGCCTGTTGTGTGAATGTGACCAAGTCACTTTACCAGACAGTGCTTCGAGGATGCCCTGACAAAGGACATTTAAATGGAATGTCCCAAGCTGTTAACAAGTGTTTCTCATGGCTGTCTGTTAAATTCCTGCTCCCTTCACACAGATTTAATTAGTGCTCCACTAAATGCTGTTTGATTATGAGTTCCAGCAGGTCTTGTAGTTTAATCATTTGCCATATACATTTTCAATAAATGTGAGTTTCAAGAGAAGATAAGTTTACTGTTGCACATGCTAGGTTTGTCAGTGTGAGACTATTTTGTTTTGTTTAGCAAATGTCTTTTAGTGTTTTGCTGTAAAATTTGAAATAACAGTTTTAAATTAAATCTGAATCTTTGTGATCATCACAATAATAAGAAAAAAAAAGAAATAGTATAAGCACTGACAGATTTGAGCTGTGCTTTATGACAATTGAGCACAGACAGCTACATATTGGGAAAATAGTATGGCTGCAAGGGGCGTGGGCAGACTACTGCCTTTTCTAGGGCCCCATTCGACCATGATCCACCACTGGTGCCACCTTCACTGATCAGGGTGACATAGCAAATCTACTGGCTGATAAATTAAATTCAGACTTCATACCAACTACTCCCCCCAACTCCACTAGATGAAATCCCCCTCAACATATTACCAGGTGCAGGCCACGCTCACTAAAGCCAAGAGCACGGCTTCCATGGGTCCTTACAACATCCCTGGTCACCTATTCAGCAGTCTAAATCATGACATATTAGGATCAGTTGAGGCACTTGTCAACTTTAGCCTTGATACAACCTCCAAGTGAATGTAGGACCTCAGCAGTCATGTGCCTCCACAAAGGCAGACCATCAACCAATACAGAGAACTACAGACCCATTAGTCTAACAAGCCTAATACATAAAGCCATGGAGAAAAAATTATCATGGAAATGATAAACAAGAAAACTGGCAACCTACAGATGATGGACCGATCCACGCTTGGGAAAGGTCATGCCTACTCAACCTGGTAGACTTATTTGCAAGGGTCACAATGGCAATGGACAAGGGTTAAACAATGCATACTATGGACAAGGGTTAAACAATGCATACTATGGACAAGGGTTAAACAATGCATACTATGGACAAGGGTTAAACAATGCATAATATGGACAAGGGTTAAACAATGCATACTGAGTATCTTGATGTAACTACAACATTAGATACACTACCCCACTCAGGCATTGATGACAAGCTCTAAGAGTTAGGCATAAATCCTTACATAACTTGGTGGATTGCCAGCTGGCTGACAAACAGGATGCAAGAAGTCAGGATCGGTGAGACCACCTCCACCAAGAAACTAGTCACCAGATTTGATCCCACTCCTGTTTGCCATCTACTTCATGGAAGTCAAGGCTAACTTTCAAGGCCAAGTTCATAGATGACTCTAAATTGGGAGCTATTATGGATTCTCTGCAAAACACCAGCATCTTGCCAGAGGGTTTAATATAGATATGACTGGTGCCAAAGCCATGGCCTAAAACTCAATGTCAAAAATGCATTATAATGCCATTTGGAAAAACTGTCAAACCAAGTTAATTACTCCATTGATAAAATATCCCTAAAGTCGACCCAGCAGCAAGGGATCTAGGAACATATATAGACAGCAATCTAGCCTTTAACTTACACATAGCTAATATAGTAAGAAAATCATTCTATGTCACTCAAGTTATAGGTAAAGATATGGCATTCAAGTCCAAGGAAGTTAAAGTACAACTCCGCCCCTATCAGACCTGTCAATAAATATAATGTTCACTTTGTCATGTATCTAACAAGACACTTGCAATAGTTAGAACTTCCAAAAAGGCTTCTCACCAGGTGAATTCAGGGCATGAATACCCTGTCCTACACCGATCGCGTAAAGGCTGTGTCTCTGTATTCAGTCTTCTACAGATTGCTGAGAGGAGGTCTTTGCCTGACTTACAGGTCTTCCTCAGACCCAGCCCTGATGGAACTCTTGCACATGGGTAAAACAAATAGCACCAGAAGCACTAGATCTAGGGATCTGAACTTTGTTTGTGACATTAACAGAACATGCTGGAAAGCCAGATAAAAATCTCAAAGGATCCCCACTCTATAGAATAGGCTCCTCATCCATATAAAACAGAGCCCATCCCTGACCACATTTAAATGAAACCTTCACAACTGGATGCCCCCCCCCCCCCGGTCTGGCCTCATGTGCCTTATGGATAGAGGCCATCAATAGGAAAAGTGCTATACTAGCTAACACCCTCCCCACAAATCCTTAGTTACCTCCATACTAACATGCCCCCTTTCACCTATAGACACACATGATTCTTGGTACACAAAAGGTTTGGGATGGGATGCGAGTCTCAGCTTGTAAGAGCCCTAGAGGTCATTAGCCTTGTAACAACCTATGAGACTATGAAACTAAGATCTATATCTATCCCAAAGGATGCTGCATTTTGTAAGCATTAACAGCAGAAGATGTCATGGGTAGCTTCAGTACCTATATCCCATCTGCATCTGTGATCATTGTATTGCAGCACCTTTACATATGGAAATAAGCATAGAAGAGCTGAGACTATAGGCCCTAGACTGTGTCCTGAGCATCCCACTGTGACATTCCTCCTCACCAGAAGTGGAAATAGATCAGCCAGGAGAATGGTGATGCCCGCAGTATGCAATAGCACACAAGCACCTTAAGGATACAGATTCATCCTGGAATACTTCCAAAATGCTACATTACTGGGCAAAGCCCTCTCTGAGGTCAACATGCAGACAAAATACCACAACAACCAGCTCTGCAGTTGTTCTGGTGGCATCAGCTCAAGGCAGTATGATGATACTGCACATCTGTTGTGTGATGGGCATGTAGACCCTTGACTCAGGTGTGGGACAGAGACTGTTGTGAGAATGACATCCAGTAGTCTGGCCCTTACTCTCCCCAATGTTTCATGAGCTACCAGCAATCACTGATGTCTTGCCTGCTGGATAGGAAGGAGCACACTGAGCTGTTGGCTAGTCCAATGCTTTTCCTGCTGTGGTATCCTGAGTCTGAGAGGTAGGATGCACATGCAAGTTGCAGTGCCTGTGGAAGGGCAAAGTGATATGTGTGTCACAAAATCCATGGCTGACACAGCCATCATGGTCAGAGACTGCACCAGAAATTGAATGTCATTGATGTTAGACATTCATATAACATCAGGCCAACAACTACAATAGGACCCTGATACTAAAGCACTTCTGAAAACAGAAAAACATACCCAATTGTATGTGTGATGCTCCAAAATCCCAGTGAGGCTACAGCTATAGAACAATATAGCATGAGGGAAGTATAGGACATCCACCTTGT
Source organism: Protopterus annectens (assembly GCF_019279795.1). Taxonomy (NCBI): domain Eukaryota; kingdom Metazoa; phylum Chordata; order Ceratodontiformes; family Protopteridae; genus Protopterus; species Protopterus annectens. The sequence goes on from NC_056729.1 coordinate 186,442,267, forward strand.
GCAGACTGACAGAGCAGCTGAAGCCCCAATGTACTGGAAAGAACAAAATGACCTTACTTACTATCGGTACAGTTCTGCCTATGGGAAGTTGCACTTCATTATACATATTTAAGGCAATACCTAGGTGAGGGATCAGTCACTGATTCCACAATGATTGTTATCATATTGCTCCTATATTAAGTTTATCATGTTATTTTGAGGGAACTGATGTACCAGGGAGTCCTCCAGACCAGCAAAGAATGACTGTTTTGATTGAACCTCTGGTATTCTACTCCTCTGACAAATGGCTTTCCATTTTGTGGGCATGGTGGATTATGTTAGTGGACCTATTCCTTGTCGCATCTGCTGTTATGGCCACTTATTATCCAGAGCCATGGACAAGGGTAAGGTGGTCCACACAGCCTATCTGGACCTCGCTAAGGTGTTGAACACCATCCCCCACTCTGGAATCATAGATAAACTTACTAAGCTGGGCATTAATCCCTACGTCACTCAATGGGTTGCCAACTAGCTTACGGACACAACCCACACTGTAAAAGTAGCTGACTCCAAATCCAGCTCCAGACAAGTTTCAAGTGGAGCACCTCATGGTTCAGTCCTGGGACAGATCTTGTTTGGCATCTACTTCTCTGAAGTACAGGCCAACACTAAGGGACTCTGGCTAACAAAGTTTGCAGATTTCTGCAAACTGGGAGCCATTACTGAATCCCCAAATGATATGGATATCCTACAAAACGGCCTAACAGAAACAGATGCTTGGTGCCAGAGCCATGGGCTCAAGCTCAATGCCAAGAAATGTATAGTTATTCCCTTTGGGAAAAAACATGTACCCGTGAATTACCACATAGGTGGCAGTACATTAAACACCAAAAGTGTGATAAGAGACTAAGGGAAACGGGTGGACAGTGGTCTCACCTTCAATAACCACATCGCCAGAACAGTCAGGAAATCCTTCTATGTGGCACACCTCATCACTAAGGGCTTTTCATCCAGATAAAAGGAGGTCATTGTCCCACTGTACTCATCCCTCATTAGACTCATTATAGAATACAACGCTCTGTTTGGTATGTACCTCTCAAGACATCTGCAACAACTGGAAAGGCCACATAAATACATCACTAAAAGAATCACAGGCCTAAAGCAGATGCCCTATACTGACCATCTAAAAAACTCCACCTGTTCTCTGTCACATATCGTCTACTCAGAGGCGATCTCTGCTTAACATACAAGGCCATGTTAAACCCAGAGCTGTTGGACATGCTACACTTAAAGAAATCCCAATCCCTCAGAGACACAAGCTCCAGTGATCTAAACACTGTCATAACAATGAGCAAAACATGCTGGAGGGATAGGTTCCTGACTCAGAGACTCCCCAGACTCTGGAATAGACTGCCCATACATGTCAAGCAGAGCGGTTCTTTGGCCCTCTACAAAAGGAACCTTGATGATTGGATGGGAGATAGGAAATTCACCCCAGGAATCATGTCAGTCACCCTGCTAGACAGGGGTCCAGAGAACTAAATAATGTGGGAAGAAATAGCCAGGGAATTGTTATGGCTAAGCTTGTATAGGCCCTAGGGCCGATAGCCTAGTACCAACCTATGAACCAATGATCTGTGAAACAAGGTCCTTTGAGACATGCTGGTAGAAGGCCTGGTCAGTCTTAACTGTAAGGAGGATTTGGTGACCTTGGTCATGGAGCCCTGCAGAATGATGCCTTTCTCTGTCTAGCGAAATTCCCCATTTTTTTTCTTTTATTTCTCAGAGATCATGTTTCCAACACTGAGGATAGACTTTTGTTAAGCTGCTGGCCTTATATCCCTTATACCCACATCATAATACTCCACCAGTAAATTCACAGTTACCATGCACTCTGCTAAACCTGACCGATAAAGAAGTGCAGGCTGTGTGTAAAGGTATCTGGTAGTAGCCAGTAACCAATCATAGGTGTATCTGAAACATACACCATGTTGCAGGATGTACCTGTGAAGAATGTGGTTGTAGTTATACCTGATATCTGCAGCATGACAAGGACATGTGGCATCACACTTACAGCCTCGACCACAGATTTGTATGACTCCAACTGTGGTCCCATATACCGTGTCATTCACCCTTAGTGTTGCATTGCTATATGTCCTACCAATGAGCCTAAATGCCTTTACATGTAATGCATACTCTTGCTGATACCACAATGTAAATCACAACATGGGTATTTTAGCAGAAGGGCCTTAGTCTACTTTTGTGAGTTCCACAGCTTTTGTATGTGTGCACTACAACATTATGGTGAGCTCTAATGGAAGGCATCTGTGGGAATATCAGTAACAGCCCCTATGACTGCAACTAGTTACAGTAATACATGGACATGTCTGTGTGACCCCTCACCCCCAGTCCTGGCCCAGAACAACAAGTTGAAGATATATTGAACTATATTTCATACAATTGCCTTAGCATTTTTTAAACCACCCAGCTCAAACGTTTTGAGAAGTGATTCCCCTCAACAAGCAACTTTAGAAATGCACAGCAGGGCATGCAGCGTAGGTCTCAATAGACACCATAGATGGTATTTGGTAATAGCAGATACTCTGTCCTCAAACAACACCATAAAGGACTGTAGACTTTGACATGCATGCTCACTGCCACATATACAACTTGGTGAAACAAGTTAAGAAAAGTCATACACTCCTTCAACCACAGCTGGTTATACATTCTCCCCTAACATCCCACATATAAGAATGAGAAAATGGTTATTATCTTCAGAAACCTACTGTGGCATCAACTTCATATCATACAAGGAAAAACAAGATGAAAGTTAACTAAAGGCACAAAATACACAGAAAGGTTAAGGATAGTCAACAATGTACCCCCCTCCATCCCTGGCCTCTGAAAAAGCCAATGTGCTGTACTTCCTGCAGACATACATTATGCTGTGAAGAGTGAAGTAGCATTAAAGTAAACTTCAAAACACATTAACACCCCTGTGTACATCTCCCCATCAGCAGTCATTTGTTAATGCTATTTTAAAAAGAAGAAAAGCTGCTGATATATCAAACTATTTTCCAAGGATATACAGACAGGATCTGCTGAACACATACCTTAACTGCAGTGCCTGTGAATGTTCACCATGAATTTTCATCTCTTCACTTGGCTTCCTCTGCTAGATTTTTTCTAATTCCTTAGTGCTATGAGCACTGCCATGGACTCACCCATATTTATCACACAACTTCAAGGCTAATAGCACTGCAAATTAAAGTGATAAGCCACTTTCCGACAAATATCCTCTATTCACGCTATTTTTTTGTGCTGTGCACATGACCAAGGCTTTCATGACTCATACTTCATCATGCACCCACATGAGTAGCCATGAAGCATGCATGGGTGCATTAGTTACCTCTGTAGGCAGACTGATATATTAGATTTACTTCAGCCACTAAAAGTAATAATGATAGGAGATATAAGTTGTTGAGTACAAACAAGCATATCATTGTTGTATACATATCCAAATATTGCCTTTACATGCCATATATTATGTGAAACCATATGTTTGCATCACACAGTGTCACTCTGCCTCAGTGCCAGCATTTGTTCAACATGTAATGGCAGAAACATGTATTGAAGTGAATGTGTTGCCATATTCCCCTGAACTGTGATCTTAAAAAATTACCACAGCTTCTGAAGGCACCAAGTGTGACAGGCCTCCCAGATGACGTTCAAAAAATATAAAATATTTCTAGATATGTAATGTACATAGACAGCATGGATCCCCTGTTGCATACTATTACTTCAAGAAGCACCATACTGAGTATCTGTGTCAGTGGAAGGAAGCGATCAGTGATAATGCTAACATGTTGTATTTCCTAGTAACACCAACTGCCTGCAGGAACACACACCACTTACACATAGTTGCTGTGCCAATGCAGGCACATGTGCTACCTTATCCACCACACCTGAGACAGGTGCCTACACTATCAGCATAGAGATAATTTGCATGATGCAGCTCAAATGTATAGCATGTAAAGTACTTGCTCTACCATGTACCAGTTTAGCTGATCCCTGACTGTACTTTGTGTACACTGTCACATCCCTGCCAGTTCTACATGAAGATGAGTCACATTTCCCAGTATTCTGCATATATTGCCCCTAACAAGGCTCATAGCAATGTAAGGGATTGCTATCTTAAAGCTTACTCTGTCCTGTACCACTGGCAGATATATACCAGAGTACCTTTCCACCATATGTTAACAGCTCCCCTTGCTTAGGTGACTAGGCCTGCTTTCATTGCTACATCAAAATGGCATGGTCAACATTTTGCCCTGCACCTTCCATTTGCCATAAAGCATTCCAGTACTGGTTTCCCTCCACAGCTTCCATGTATTCTGCTGTCCCACAGTGCACCACCTGTATTGTATTGTATTCCCATATACTTGGGGGCATAGGTAACAACTGTTTGTCAATGCCTCCTGTGACCTGGTTCCTGCAATCGCACCTTACCCTGTAGTCAGCCTGGTCAGACACATGCTTAAAATTATCACTGCATTCCTTTGAAAAGTTTTGCATTTCTCTAGCTGTTTGTAAGCCTCAGAGTCATACATGAGACCGATGCTAATGTTTTCTCTCTTTCTTATTACCCATATATATATATATATATATATATATATATATATATATATATATATATATATTCCCTCCATTTGTTACTATTTTATGCAGTGTCAGTCACAGCTGTGTGTGCTGTCTGGTAACAGTCACCACACCATTGATATTCCCTGCAGTCTCCTACTGGCATTGTGGCTTCCTCCAGGGCTGCTTCTCTACTGGGTGACATTGGTCATGCAGGGGTGAGACAACACACTGAGAGCTTTGTTTTGATGTCTGGTTGTCTGTCACTGGGTTGCTATGCTGCTTGGGGTAAGTCCTAGTAGGCTACCTGGCAGAAGATGGAGGAGCTAGAGATGCCAGTGATGGACTAGTGCACTGGAGTCCTGGAGAAAAGCCTTGTGTAATTAGTAGAGAGGGTAGACAGGAAGAGGACTGACTCTAGCTGAGTGCTGCCCTAGGCAGAAGGCATGGAAAGAGAGCAACTCACTGTGCCCCTCATCGTGGTGTTCCCCTCCCATATCTTTCTCTTTCCTTGCCTGTTTGCAGCCAATACGACCCATTAAAAAATATTATCTTTCTGTTTGTGTCTCTCTATTGTATTCCTACTTTTATGTCAGCACCTCCTTGTTGGTCATTTTTCATTTTCTGTATTTGTTGTCTACCCTCACTATCACTGTGTTCCTCCATTCTTGCTGATACCCACTCCTTACTTCCTTCCCCTTTACAGTTCTTAGAAGAAAAAAAAGTCAGACAGCTGTCCCACAGTAAATAAATAAATAGCCCTTCTTCCCACCGCCATCCTAGTCTTTTCTTCACTGTTCAATTTACCATTTCCTCCCGATTTTGCTGAGAGGTCCATATTTAGGTTCCCAGCAGCTCAAACAGTGGTATGTCATTGTGCGTGTGAAAACCTATACTCGCTAACGGGTTCAATGCACACTACTGGGATTTATGGATCACATGACAATTGTCAGTATATGTTCATTCATGGTGAGTGCTGTTTATCAACAGAAGATTCCTTAGTTAGATAGCATCGCACTAACTTCTCCTATTTCATTGTTAATTATCTCTGGTCTGTATCATGCAACTTCTTCTGTGACTGTTACCTGCTATATGACTGTGTAAGCAATGATTCTGAATCCCAGGAAATTCATTTCCTTCCATTTCTGAAGTCCCATTATTAAGTAATATAATACCTTGTTTTCCACAATGTTAATATTTTCTTACTTTAAATTGGAAACATCTAATACACTTTAAATTGATGGGATGGAATAAGGTGACTCTCAACAGTTTTCCATAGTATGGAAATCATGGGCAGCACATGCTTTGTATAGGACTGATGATAAAGAATGGGTACCTACAATGAGTAACCCTATTTTTAAGCATTATTTACATAGCGGGCCAAAAAAGGGATACAGTGCAGGTGCAGGGATCAGACCACCTGGAGGATGCCCTGCATATATTCAAATATTATTGGAACCATGTATAAATTTAACAGTACAGTTCACAGTTTAGACAATAATATACATTCCACTACAGTCCACACAGTCGTCCATTTTGAATGGGTGGTTGTGTTATCAATTCACATCCTTACCACCACTAGTATGCAACAAGTGATGACAGAGATTTAGCAGGTTTGTTACCTTTCTGCCAAATACTTCATAATTCTTTCAGTCATGGATTTTGTATGATGGAATGCAGGAACATAGGAATAACAACATTGCTGTTACTAAGCAAACATTGCAAGCGGGAAAGGCCAATATTAGAAATGTGTGGGTGGAGCCAAGGACAGCACACATCAGTGGTGCAGTAGGTTATATTAATGAAGTGACACGTTTCCCTGTGGATGACTAGCCTCTTACAGGTCCCAGGTGATATTCCAGTGACCATAATTGTATATCCCCCCTGTTTCACAAGTCAGATTTCCCTAGTCTGATTATCACAATTATGGTTACTGGAATATCACCTAGGACCAGTCAGAGCCTAGTCATCCTCAGGGAAAAGTATCACCTACTGCTCCACTGACATGTGCTATCCTTGGTTCCACCCACACCTTTCTGATATTTGGCTTTCACACTTGGAATATTTACTTTGTAACAGCAATGTTGCTATTCCTGTGTTCCTGCATTCCATCAAACAAGGTCTATGACTGAGAGAATTATGAAGTATTTGTCTGAAATTGTAGTATTACAGTGTATTCCCACTACTCCTATGCGGAATCATTTCACAGATAGAATATATAAGTAATGAGGGTGTGTGTATGTGGAGAGGGAGTATATATAGCAGCATGTTTTGTAATTAATTAATTGTTTCATTTTTGATTTGCAGTTTAATTGTTTCATTTTTGATTTGCTGTTTATATTTGTAAGTGTCAAGCTTACAAATTTAGTTGCCTTCCTTATGATAAGGAGCCCTGTCTGAGGATATCTAGATTATGTATAGAACACAGGAACTGGCAATGAAGTTGTCTCCACAGCCTACTTTCATGAATAATACCTATCACCCCTGATTTCTAGAGGAAGCATCTGATGCCCATAAGCCCAATGTGCATCTTAATGATCTGGGTGCAGTGTGTAACTTATGTAACATCTGATGCCCATTAGTGCACTGTGCATCTTGATGATCTGGATGCAGTGTGTAACTTGTGAAACATCTGGTGTCCATAAGTGCACTGTGTGTCCTGATGATCTGGGTGCAGTGTGTAACTTGTGAAGCATCTGATGTCTATTCATGCACTGTGTATCTTGATGATCTGGGTGAGTGTGTAACTTGTGAAACATCTGATGTCTATAAGTGCACTGTGTATCTTGATGATCTGGGTGCAGCGTGTAACTTGTGAAACATCTGATGCCCATAAGTGCATTGTGTATCCTGATGATCTGGGTGCAGTGTGTAAATTGTGAAGCATCTGATGTCCATTCGTGCACTGTGTAGCTTGATGATCTGGGTGCAGTGTGTAACTTGTGAAACATCTGATGCCCATAAGTGCACTGTGTATCCTGATTATCCGGGTGCAGTGTAACTTGTAAAGCATCTGATGCCCATAAGTGCACTGTGTATCCTGATGATTTGGGTGTAGTGTGTAACTTGTGAAACATCTGATGCCCATAAGTGCACTGTGTATCCTGATGATCTGGGTGCAGTGTGTAACTTGTGAAGCATCTGATGTCCATTAGTGCACTGTGTATCTTGATGATCTGGGTGCAGTGTCTAACTTGTGAAACATCTGATGCCCATAAGTGCATTGTGTATCCTGATGATCTGGGTGCAGTGAGCGACTTGGGACATATAGAGAGACAGCACTTCAGTCAGACATATCTTTCCCTATAGTGTACACTGTTAATACCATCCTCTTCATACTTCTGGTTATGAATCAGGAAACTTGATCAGCATTATGGATAAAATGCCCTGTCTGTGGAATGCAGATTAATCACATCCATTGAGTCCAGTTGTAGATGTAGTCTGCTCTGCTCTGCTTTGACCAGACTATTGCTACCACAGTAGCACTGCAATAGAATTAGAATACATTCAAATACTTTTTACTAGCCATTTGGTGGCTTATTCACTTTTGAGATGTTTTTTTTTTTTGTTTGTTTTTTTTTTATTGTCAGTACATCTCCAATATTCAATTTACTAATATTATTTGTATCTGACAGTTCTGCATGGCATTTTAAAATTAAGCATAGTATATTTTATTAATATCTGAAGGGAATACCACTGAGAATATGGACTTATAGTCAATACCTTATAGTATAATTACAAAAAAATAAAATAAAAAAGTACATAATGGATAGTCTCGTTACATGTTCTTATTATTCAGTTTCTTTATAAATAAAAAAAGTATTTAAATATGTTTTTATTGAAAACAATGTAAAGTGCTTTCACTGATAATTAGTCATGGGGTGGGGTTCACAATTTTGTTTATATTTGTAAGTACCAGTTACTGACATTCACACATATATGGTCTCTAAATAAAGCAAACTTTGTGCTTTTTAGTTTTGCTTATCTAGGGTAGTGATATAGAGGTCAAGGGTTGTTAACAGATTGTTTTGTGCATGTTGAGTTACCGTATTAGAAATGTGAAGTTAGTGCCTCTGTTTGTTTTGTAACTTAGGATTGTGCTTTTGATTTATATTTACGTTATTTGTATTCTAAGCATGTCACAAAATGGGTAATGGTGGCTTTAATAGACTGAGTGGCAGGATAGAGAGACTGACTGCATTTTATGATTCTGCTATTTGCCATTGCTTCCAATAGTCTGTTTCCAATCCTAGACCATCCCTTTTCATAATGTTGTACCACTTAATTTTTTTAAATTGTGTGCATTGGGTACAGTTGTCGATAGAGATACTGATGACTTCCAGATTAGCTGGGTTAGGTGATGAATGATATTTTTAGATCTTAGAGTGTCTCAGCATGTCAGGAGTATCTCATTACATATGCAGAAAACAAAAACAATGATTAGTAGGTCTAATATGGAGTCTATAAAATGTGCTGATCTTGAAGTCACAAGTCACTCACTGTACTTACATATATGAAAATACCACAGCTGACTTGTCAGTGCTGCAAAATAATGCACGAAAGGTACACAGGAACTATTAATGAGATATCATTATACAAACAGAATTATAATGCATTTATATAACTACAAACCTCTGTTTTCATTTATATACTTTACAGAATGGAACTTTCTATTACTCATAACTTGTCAAATATTGCAAAGCATGGTGGCAACAAAGTAATGAATTTGTATAAGTTATCAATATTTCAAAGTTCACTACAACTCTGTCTTCTAGATTTTTCCTGAACCATTAAATCTATAACATTGTTATCACCTGCAGTTTGACATCCATCTTTCCAAAAATTATAGGAGGAGTTACACAGATGAATGCAATGGCAGGAATAGCATTACCTAAAGAATTTCAAGCAATACTAATAGAAAACAAAGCAGTAGAAACTATTGGTGACCTACTCAGCTATCAACTTGAACATTTCCATTCATATGCCACTGTGATCAGCTTATAGCGAAAACATTTTTTCTTCTAATTTTTGCAGTATAGCCACATTGTAAAAATTAAGCAATTTCTTGTATACTGCAAGTTCTATACATTAGCTCTTGTAGGTAGAAAGCTGTTGCAGTTTATGCCACCCAGTAATCTTATTTTTTTTTTTTAGGCCACCTTGTTGAAGGATAAAATTAAATTTTGCTTAAGTAGAGGCTATTGGCATGGTCACTGTAATAGGCAGAAGATGAAGTCATATGTGACTCAAAAGAGAGTGATTGAGCCAGATTGCTACTTACCATAAATTAACATTTGGCATCATAACTGTATGTATCTGATTATTTGTTCCATTTAATATAAAAAAATATACAGTTTATTGAAGATGCATGAAGATACATCAGCTGTTAACTAAACAAGCTGGCATATGAATGAGCTACTTCATGTAGTTAAGGGTACAGTGTCTGATTATTTTTATTTCTATTTGATCAAAGGGGTGCAGTGGTGCAGCAGTAAGCGTTGTGACCTCACAGCAAGAGATTCTCCGGTTTGATTCTTGGCTGGAGTGTCTTCTGTGTGGAGTCTGCATGTCCTCCCTGCAGTCGAGTGACTTTAAAGGTGTGTGTGTGTGTGCGTGTGCGTGTGTGTGTGTGTGTGTGTGTGTGTGTGTGTGTGTGTGTGTGTGTGAAGGTTGGACTGGCAACTTGACACCTTAAAAAAATTCACGGCCAATCATTAGCTGACCAGAGTTCTGCTGTGGTGACCCCTAACCAGGAAAAGCTGAAAGACAGTTATTGTGTGACTCTCAGCAAGTCACTAGTCTAACTAGTGTTCTCAGTTTTTCCTGAACAAAGATGATTATTCCCAGTGGTCTTAACTGAGGGTCTATATTAGAAGACTGACTGTTGAGGTGATCGAACACCTAAACATCGATCTTCTAATATCGAACTGCACAATGTCAAACGTCCCAGGGAAACACGTCCCTCAGCCACAACACAAAAAACATTACTTTACATCTAAATTAAGTGGGGGGCTTTGTCCCCTACACTCCCCTAACTAAATACACCAACTCTAAGATCACTCAACAGTAGGGAAATAGCAAACTCCGGCGAATGGCCAAGGGAAATCTTTCCCTGCGTTAAATCATCTGTTCACCGTTTTTTGCTTTCGATATTAGAAGATTGATGTTTAGGTGTTCGATCACCTAAACATTCGGTCTTCTAATATAGATCCTTAACTGATTAACAAATAAATGAAGTGTAAGAAATTCAACAGAATGGGAAATTTGGCCTGTGAAGACAAAAAGAAATATACAAGCACACTTTTAAAGTCAACTTTGTATAATAGAAATATTCTAGAGAATCTAGTATTGATACTAGTTATGACTGACAATCACTTAATTTATGTATAAAATCAACAGATTGCATTGATCCATTTTATTAGTTATCTTGTAAAAGTCAAATATTTTATTTGTGAAAACTCAAGGCCTTGGTTTGTTAATTGGAAACAGTTCCACAGGAAATGGAATTATTTTTAATTATGAACTTTTATTTTTCATTTATTTGTACAGTTAATATGTGCAGAATGGGCTTAAGTTATTCTGCACTTCCTTGCACATGTGGGTAGAAGCTACTTAATGATAACTATTTCCACTGCCACATATGCTTAGTTTTTTTTAGGCCACCTTGTTGAAGGATAAAATTAAATTTTGCTTAAGCAGTGGCTATTGGCATGGTCACTGTAATAGACAGAAGATGAAGTCATTTGTGACTCATAAGAGAGTGATTGAGCCAGATTGCTACTTGCCATAAATTAACACTTTGCATCAAAACTGTATGTATCTGATTATTTGTCCCATTTAATATAGAAAAAATATACAGTTTATTGAAGATGCATGAAGATACATCAGCTGTTAACTAAATAAGCTGGCATATGAATGAGCTACTTCCTGTAGTTAAGGGTACAGTGTCTGATTATTTTTATTTCTATTTGATCAAAGGTGTGCAGTGGTGCAGCGGTAATGGTTGTCACCTCACAGCAAGAGATTTTCTGGTTTGATTCTCGGCTGGAGTGCCTTCTGTGTGGAGTCTGTATGTCCTCCCTGCAGTCGAGTGAATTTAAAGGTGTATGTGTGTGTGTGTGTGTGTGTGTGTGTGTGTGTGTGTGTGTGTGTGTGTGTGTGTGTGTGTGTGTGTGTGTGCCTTCTTTGAAGGTTGGACTGGCAACTCGACACCTTAAAATAATTCTGCTGTGGCAACCCCTAACCAGGAAAAGCTGAAAGACAGTTATTGTGTGACTCTCAGCAAGTCACTAGTCTAACTAGTGTTCTCAGTTTTTCCTGAACAAAGATGATTATTCCCAGTGGTCTTAACTGAGGGTCTATATTAGAAGACCGACTGTTTAGGTGATCGAACACCTAAACATCGATCTTCTAATATCGAACTGCACAATGTCGAACGTCCTAGGGGAAACACGTCCCTCAGCCACAACACAAAAAAATTACTTTACATCTAAATTAAGTGGGGGGCTTTGTCCCTTACACCCCCCTAACTAAATATGCCAACTCTAAGATCACTCAACAGTAGGGAAATAGCAAACTCCAGCGAATGGCCAAGGGAAATCTTTCCCTGCGTTAAATCGTCCATTCGCCATTTTTTGCTTTCGATATTAGAAGATTGATGTTTAGGTGTTCGATCACCTAAACATTCGGTCTTCTAATATAGATCCTTAACTGATTAACAAATAATTAAAGTGTAAGAAACTCAACAGAATGGGAAATTTGGCCTGCAAAGACAAAAAGAAATATACATACACACTTTTAAAGTCAACTTTGTATAATAGAAATATTCTGGAGAATCTAGTATTGATACTAGTTATGACTGACAATCACTTAATTTATGTATAAAATCAACAGATTGCATTGATCCATTTTAGTAGTTATCTTGTAAAAGTCAAATATTTTATTTGTGAAAACTCAAGGCCTTGGTTTCTTAATTGGAAACAGTTCCAGAGGAAATGGAATTATTTTTAATTATGAACCTTTATTTCTCATTTATTTGTACAGTTAATATTTGCAGAATGGGCTTAAGCTATTCTACACTTCCTTGCACATGTGGGTAGAAGCTAATTAATGATAACTATTTCCACTGCCATATATGCTTAATGGTTTATAGGACAATTTTTTAAAGTACATTTTCTGTTAGAGGTTATAAATTAATCTTACACAGGGTTATTTAACAATTAAATTAATCTTTATTGGATTAGCATAATGATTTCAGATTATAAACAAATACATTTTGTGATATTACTGTTTCACTGACAGAGAATTATATTAATGCCATTAAAATAAAGATAAAAATGCTGATGCATTCTACCATGTTAGAAAAAAAAATGCATAGCTTCTGTTGACTTATTTTAATGCTAATTTATTGTGGATTAATAAACATAGAAAGAAATTTGAAAGTAGCTCATTGTCTGAGATTGTCAAATGTTATATATTACCTATGCATGTAATTTAGAGCTAACAAAAAGAAAAAAAAACACGAAAAAAAATCTATATGTAACCCAGTCCTTAAAGGGGAAATGCAGACTATAACAACATTTTGGGGAGTTTCCTCTTGAGATCAAAACGCAGTGAACAGGAAAAGTTTTATATTACAAGTTATTCAAGGCAGAGATTAATAGGAGGTTGTGTGGTAATATTCATCTGTCAGTCTTTAAGCAGGGACAACACAACTAAACAGGATGCTTATACCAGGCATAATGATGATGACAGCAAAACAGTTCTACATGAAGTTGTCTTAAAGAGTAGTGTCAGTGGATATTAGACAGCAGTGCTTAAAGGAAAAAAGAAAAAATCTACATGAAGTTCTCTTAAAGAGTATTGTCAATGGATATTAGACAGCAGTGCTTAAAAGAAAAAAGAAAAAAAAAAACTTAAAGAGCAAGTGTCGTATGTAGCGAACATATAAAAATAAATAAGACTTTTATTAACAATTTCACTCATAAAACAAACTATGCTGTCATAAGACAATATGTGCATTGTAGAATAACAAAACATGGAGCAGAGGACCAAACACTGTAAAGAAAATGAAAGCTGCTAGGTAAAGAATTGTCAGCGTCTTTGCTGGGCAGTGTGATTATTGTGTTAAAGGGTGGGAGAAAAGCTGAAAATATGCAAACTGCACAGCATATCATCTAAATATAGGTGGAAATGTCTGGTATGTTAACATTAAGGGACAGGCTGGCAAAATAAATAAATAAATAAATAAATAAAACTGTTATAATAATGCTGCCACAAACTCATGCATCAGTATGTAACAAGGTATGCACAAAAGAATTCAGGAACAAACATACATTTAAAATACGAACGCAAGGATATATTCAAATGTTCTACAAGTCTGTCAGCTGATCAGTTCCACTGCATTAGGTGCAAACGCAGAGCCATTGGTAAACAAGGTAACACACAACATGCAATGTATATTAACTTGTGCAGCAGTGTATATTCTACATGCGAGAGTATACTGCATAGCAAAATGAGAACAATAACATAAGCAAAAGAGGTGCATGCCAGTGAAGTCTATTGTGAACTGTGATAATATGAAGTACGCTATTTGGATGCAGAGGCAAAAGCATCTAACAGCTGCATCCTGTGCTACCACATGGGAATAGGAATGCACACCACAGACATTCTTAGCATGTATTGTGGTTATAAGTAACTTTTCAGATTCTACTGCATAAGAAAAAATAAGTAATGTAGGAGTGGGGAGGGTGCACTTTGAGAGGTGCAGTGTATGCTTGGAGTGTTTGTATTTGGAAATATATGCAAGACATAGTCTTCCAAGCAAACAGTATGATAGAAGGTACAAGGATGTTCATAGGTTCATTGGTTCATAGGTGTTTACTAGGCTAGTCGCCACTGGAGACTTTTTAAGTCTAGCCATGAATCCCAAATCTCTGACATGTTCTGGTATCTTTGGTGAGGGTAAGCAGGGACTTGGGAGATGAAGCATTTAAAGGGATGTATGTGTCCTTTAGAGACATAGGTGCCAAATCAGGGATGAATTTCTTGTTCCCCATCCAATTGTTTAGTTACATTTGAAGAGGAACTCCACTTCCCATATATGGAGAGCCTGTTGCAGAGGAGTAGTTTTTGGGATATATGTCTACCTCTTCAGCAGGTCCTATTTACTGTAGATAACAGGCATGTTTGACTCTTTAGAATGGGTAATTTTGGTCCTGTTGTTTTACAGATATAGAAGAGATCCATCAACATATGGTCCAATAATGCATTGCATGCTAGGCATAGATCTCCCCCCAAAAGCCTGTAGGAGACAGAAAACAGGATTAGGGCTTTGATACTATCTTCACAGGACATGTTACTTACACCCTGTATTCTTTTAGTGAGGAACCTCTGTGGATGTTCCACTTGTCACTTGTGCCTGATCATGTACATACCAAAGGAGGCATTGTATTTGATAGGTCTAATGAATGCTGAATACAGTGGAAAAATGAAATCCATGGACCTAGATGCCATATATATATTTTTTATAAGTTGCACAACATCAAATTATTTTCTCTCTAATATTGATATGTGACAAAGGCTTAATTATTGTCTAGCCTTTGACCACCATCACGTGTCTGCTGTAGTGAGGGTAAAAGGCTAGATTTCTGTCTGTGTCCCTAAGTCTCTGACTACTGGGTTGACTCTTAACCGTATTTAGTCAATATGATAGTTACTAGGGATGGATGACTTCCTGAAGGATACGGTTATGCACTTCTTATCATTTAGTTTTAGTCCATGACTCTGATACCAGTTATTTGTCTGTGACATCCCTTCATGGAGAATATCAGTGTCAGTGGGGAATTCTATGACTGCTCTTAATTTGAAATCATCTGCAAGGTTGGTCAGATGGAGGCCCTAGACATTGGCCTTGACTTCAGATAAGTAGATCCAAAAGGGACTGGTCCCAGGTCTGATTTGAGAGACTTCACTTGTGAGTGACCTCTTTGTGGAGGTGGGCTCCCCATTTCGAACTTCTTGTGTCCTGTCTGTGAGCCAGCTCACTGTTAAATGGGTGACATAAGAGTTTGTACATAACCTGTTGAGTTTGTCAACAATGCCCAAGTGGGTTATTGTGTCAAATATGTTGTCCAAGTCAAAGAATGCAGTGTGAATCATTTTGCTCTCCTCCATTGCTTAGTTGACCTTCTCAAAGAAGTCTATAAAGTTGAAGTGGCATGACCTGCCCTCGACAAAACCAAACTGGGCTGTGTCCAGTGTGTAGAGCTTTCCTTTGTCATTACTGATCATTTCTGTCACTCTTTTTATGTACATTAAGAAGACGTTGAGGCTTGGGTGTTTGTTCAAGCAGTTTATTATACACAAATACATCAGGATGGATGGCAGGAACATTAAACGCAAATGAACTATCTAACTAACTTACTGACTACATACTTGCAAGCTCACACTTTGGCTGCTCACTCAAAATGGTACTCTTGTTTGCATGTGCTCAGTATATGCATGTGCTGACTCACTGTAAAGCTTCTTAAAGGTATATCACATACTCTGATCTACACCCTGCCTGTTTACTGAGCTGTCTATAAACAATGACATCTGAATAGGCATGCAATGATACAGACACTAATAAAGAAAAACAATAGTCATGTCCAGGTCGGAGTATTAGGTTTCAAGATGCAACCTGATCTTGTGACATAATAATTAGAACTGGGTTTAGCAACAGGGACAGTCACTGGGGAATGTTCTGCTGAAGGAGTCACAGGGATTTTCTAAGGAACGGGGATTGCTGACGGAATATTCACTGGAACAGGAACAATAGACAAGTCACTCTGAGAACTAGAGTCTTTGTCACAGGCAAGATGCTCCAACACTGCTTGGGACACTGTTGACAAATGCTTCCAATTTCACATGAATTCCATTCCTTGTGATTCCACAATGTACAATCTCGGATCTTGACACAAACTTTTTACAAATCCGATGTGATCAAAACCTTTTGATGTCTGCATCCTCACTATCTCCCCTTTTTTCAATGAACTGAGCAGTCTCCTGGTTTTGTCATTGTAAGACTTCTGGGACAAATACTTTTTGAACAGTTGGGTTTTTACTTTTTGTTCTTAGCACATGGAACCAATAAATTACTGCTGATTGGTAATATGGTTCTGGTTTGTCTTGACATAAGTCTCTGAGCAGGTGAAACATAATGCTAATTACTAGGAATGCTTCTGAGATTTAACAAGTTGAGAAAAAACATCGGGTTTTTTTTGTGCCTTCTCTGAATGGTGGGCATCGAGCTGGCACCTCGGCATCCGTAAAAAAATCTACTGCCAATCATTAGTGGACTGGAGTTCCACTGTGGTGACCCCTAACCAGGAAAAGCCGAAAGTAGAACAGCAACATCACATCTGGATTTTTCTAACAGCTGTTTTACACTTTGAACTGCACATTCAGCTAAGTAGTTTGGCTGAGAGTATTCAGGATTACTCGTAATATGAAGAAAGTCCCACTCTTCTGTAAATTTCTTGAACTGCTGAGTTGCAAATTGTGCACCATTGTCAAAAATAACTCTGTGTGGACTACCATGGACAAAAAAATGTTACTTCAACTTAGTAATGACAGTATTGGAAGTTAGGTTGTGAAGTAGATCAGTCTCAAACCAATTTGAACAAGAGTCTACTAACACCAAATAATGTTGACCATTCTACTCAAAGATATCTGTGGCTACTGTTGACCAAGGTAGTTCATGAATCTGGCTTAACTGAAGTGGTTCTTTCTGTTGATGTGGCTTTGTACTATGACATACCGAACAAGATGAAAGTACTTTCTCAATATATCTTGACATAGAAGGCCAAAATACTAGACCTATCGCCCTTCTTTTAGTAGAATCATTTGCTGGGTAGCCACGATGCAAGATCTTAATATGCTCTTGCTGCAAGGATTTTGGAAAAAAAAATCACTTTAGGACCTTTCATGATGATACCATTGTCTGGCAAAATCTCATCTCTGTATGGAAAATATGGTTGCACTTCCACTGGTAAACAAGATTGCTTTGAAGGCAATCCTTGACTGATAAAGAGGTTAAGTTTCTGGAGAATTGGATATGAAGCTGTGTGAGTTCTGAGCTCATCAAGATGTGTAGAAGAAAAATTTCTCATTTCCATGACATCAAAATCCAGTTGCTCATTGTTATGCTGTTCTGTGTTTTTTTCTGGGTGATCTGGATAAAGTATCCACAAGATAAAGAAGTTTGCCTTTTGTGTAAACAAGATGGAAATTGTACTTTTGCAATTTGAGTATCATATGTTGTATTCTAGCTGGAGTTGTATGCATAGGCTTTCTCAAAATAGTAACAAGAGTTTGGTGGTCAGTTTTGATCTGGATAGGTTAACCATAGATATAATCATGAAACTTTGAACATGGCAAACACAATTGCCAAAAGCTCTTTCTCAATCTGGGCATATTGTATCTCAGTCTGGGTAAGAGTTCTCAATGCATAAGCTACTGGTCTACCCTCTTGAAGAATGACTGCACCTAGACCAAACATAGAAGCATCACAGGAAAGAGTATATGGTTTCAGGGTTGGTGGGTTAGCAATTTTCTGCTTCAGGACATCAAATACTCTTTGGTGCTGTTCTGACCATGGCCAAATTACATTTTTTGTGTCAGCTCTGCTAAAAGAGTTGAAAGTCGACTCAAATCTGAATGAACTTGCCGAGATAGTTGACCACACCAAGAAAACGTTGTACGGCTTGGACACTGACTAAAGCTGGCATCTCGAGAATTGCTGTTTGCTTTGAAGGATCTGTTCATTGCTTGAACTGGTAAACAAGTGACCA
Organism: Protopterus annectens; assembly: GCF_019279795.1. NCBI lineage: Eukaryota > Metazoa > Chordata > Ceratodontiformes > Protopteridae > Protopterus > Protopterus annectens. The sequence continues at coordinate 186,460,716 of NC_056729.1, forward strand.
ACATGAGTAACTTCTCGCAGCTTGAAATTGCACTTCTGAGGATTTAGCTTAATATTCACTTCACAAGCTCTTTCCAGAACTTACTTGATGTTTTTGTCATGTTCACCTTCACCATTGCCTCCTACTAGAACATTATCTACTATAATAGCACATGGATAGTCAGAAAAAATCTGCTCCATTGCATGCTGTCAAACTGCCAGCCCAGCTGTCTGGAATTTTTTTTTAAATAATTCTATATCATTTGTCAATATTGATATGATTTATACAGAACTGTATGCTATGTACTGAACTAAGATGTATCCACAGCATACCCTGCTGGAGCATAGAAGATTAACTTGCTAAACTTCAAGAAAATAAGTTGAAATTAAATTGTTTTACGGTTGTGTTATAAAAGTTAGCTTCAATGCAGCAAGGATACAGGATTTCTAGAACTAGGATGCCTTCTGCATTGTTTTGTAAGTGTTTTATTGTTTTATGACTTTCAAGATCTGCAAACTTCTGAGAGATATGTAATTCTGCCAGTTTCTGTTTTAGCCTGGGAACTGAATTCAGGTGACAAAAAGTGATGTCATCCAAGCCAACCCAGCAGTAATATCTGCTAATTGATATTAATTTAAGAACTCTCTCATAGAGAGACTGTGCATTTTGTATTTCGTCTTTGACCTGGAAGCATGCAGTCATCATCACCACCATCTACACTTGCCTTGCTCTGTAAGTACGTTTTTTTAGGGCATAGTAACTCTTTTTAGATACAAATAGGAATATAGTAAAGATTAGTTTAGATGTTTTCTGTATTTATTTGAGACTGTCCTGCAATCTTGTTTTAAAATATTTCCTGTGATTTTGAACTCTGAAGTAACTGTGTTTGTGTACTGAGTATTGTCTTATAGTTTTATTATTTATTATTAAATATAGCTAAACCTATCTTTGTGGATGATATTTGTGAGACATATTTAAGCTCTTAGAGTACTTGCATATGCATTTGCTGACACTATACAGGCCACTACTAATAGCCTGATGCTTAGTCAAAACTACTATTTGGATTGATAGAAACATTGCACAGTAGGATTGCACACCCATTGTAAGGGCCTTATAGTAGCTGATAAGAGGAGTTGGTGGCAGTGGAAACTACCTTATAGTCTGGGCAAAAGGGAGCATAGCAATTAAACCTGCGCCAGTCTTTCCCATGTGTGTGTGTGTGTGTGTGTGTGTGTGTGTGTGTGTGTGTGTGTGTGTGTGTGTGTGTGTGTGTGTGTGTTTGTATATAAATCAAAAACAGTGGCATTTGGCATGAGGGCAGCAACCTCTTTGAATGTGCACATTGAATGATGAGATCTTTTTAATGTCCACAGCAAGAAAACTAAAAGAAGGGGTGGAGGTTGAAAGTTTTATACTGATTGGTTGTTGTTTAGTTTAAATTGTATAATTGTACTATGTGTTAGTAGATCTGATGAAGGTGTGTACCAAAAGCGCTTATCTATTTAAATATTTATTTTATTAAAGTATGGTTTTAATCCTTCTCATGGTGACTGCACTGTTTCTTTTTTTTTTGTACTTCAGATGTCTTTTTAACACTTTGTTCAGATCTCTTGGATCAATACATATTCTGATATCATCTGAGCTTTTCTTATAAGTTACTATCATGGAGGATACCCATTCAGTAGGTTCTACTACTGGACAAATAACTCCTAGCTGCACTAATTTGTCTAGCTCAGCTTTGACTCTGATCTGCATAGCTACAGGAACTTTCTTTGCTGGTCTGATGACTGGGCTGACCTCTGGGCCTAACTTGACGGAGTTCACAACTGATAGTTTGCCCTGATAGGTCATGTTTCATGCTGTTTAGAAGACAGCCTAGGATACTGTCTGGGCACATTGATTCAGTGTTCTTGGCTGTAGAGAGAGCAATGAGGACCTGATCCCTAGTGATAGCAGGGGTAGTTATATTTGATGGCATTTCCTGAGGTGAGGTGGGGGGGGTGTAAAGTTAGAGCTGATTTTTTTTTTTTTGCTAGTAAGTTTGCTATATCTTCGGGATGAGTATAGGTGGTCCCAATAATAATGAGCTTTGCACACAATTGTGTATTGCCTTTGAAGCTGAGGACATAGATAAAGAATACCATGTGTTTGTCCTTATCCTGGGAGACCAAATTTACCTTAAATTTGGCTTTGGTAGACTTTATTTGTCCTCTGAATTGAAGTTTTAGTTTGTTGAGAGCACTTTTATCCTGGTGTGTGCTACACCTCCAAATTTTTGCCATGATTTTCTTCATTCTGTTATACAGCCTATTGATATTGTGATTCCACCAGGGTGACTTGTTCTTTGAATTAGGTCTGTACTTATTCCTGGTTATCTTGCTTGTATAGGATTTCTGTGAACAGTTCTCCATGGGAAGAAGTATTCTTGGGATTTAGGAGGGCTTACAAATTTGGCAAGTTATCAATTAATAGTTGGAAACTAGCCTTAGAGCAGTCCCAGAACATTCCAGAGTTAGCTGGGGTTCCGGGTTTTATTTTTACATCAAAGCAGGCCATTTTGAGGTGGGACTTTACCAGAGACAACATTACACCAGGGAGACAGCGACACTCTCACATATTAATGAGGACCATATTCAATATGTTTGCCTCTCTGGTTGCTGCATTATAGGATCATAGGTTCATAGGTAAGTACTAGACTAGCTGCCCTTGTGGGCCATTTTAATCCTAGCCAGTTTCTCTTTTTGTGTTTGAAATAATCTATTCTGTTGATGTTGCAGAAGAGGTTTAAATCCCCAGACTGAGTATTTCTGATGCCATTTGAATTGCTGATGTGCATAAAATCCATCAGTAATGGGATGGAGCATGCTTTGTATGCCAGACACAGGAAACTTCTTAGCAGTATCTAGGATACCGAATATGACAGGCTTTGATTTGGTCTAAGAAGGACATTTTTTTTGGCCTTGTATCTTTTTTGTTAGGTATCTTTGTGGGTGTTCCAAGTTTTTTGCATGTGTCTGGACAGATACATGCCAAAGGGGGCATTGTATTTAATGACTGGTCTAATGGGGGCTGAGTAAATGGGAATAATGACATTCTTAGATCTAGACACAATCCCTTTGTTTATCAGCTGTGCACTATAGATGGATTTTTTATAACAATAGATATATGTTGGTCAAAATGTAAGTCATTGTCCATATAGTTCTGAAATTCTGAACAACTGGGTCAACTATTAGGAGAGCATTATCATGCTGTAGTACTCTAGGGGAGATGACTTGAAAAAAGATACAATAATGCATTTTTTGGCATTTAGTTTCAGTCCATGTTTTTGGTACCAGTTATTTATTTGAGACAAACTTTCCTGCAGAATGGTTAGGTAATATGGGGAGTCAATGACTGCTCCTAGCTTGCAGTTATCTGCAAACTTAGTCAGATAGAGCCCTTTGCAATTGGCTTTTACTTCAGAAAAGTAGATGACAACAGGAAGAGTCCCAGCACAGAACTCTGGGGACTCCATTGGTGACTTGTCTCTTTGTGGAATTAACTTCCCCTATTTTGATTATCTGCATCCTATCTGTGAACCAGCTGGATGACATATGGGTTATTCCCAGCTTATTTAGCTTTACTACTCTACCTGAATGGGGAATTGTGTCAAGAATTACCACATTGATGGCAGTATGCTGAACACAGAAAGCATTATAAGAGATCTGGGAACACAGGTTGACAGCAACCACTCTTTTGACCACCACATTGCCACTGTGGCCAGAAAGTCCTTCTGTGTGGCACATCTCATTACTAAGGGTTTTGCATCCAGGAAGAAAGAGGTCATTGTCTTCCTCTACTTTTCCTTCATTAGGCCAATCATTGAGCACAATGCCCCATTTGGCATGTATCTCACTAAACACCTGCAACAGCTGCAAAGGCAACAAAAGTACCTCACAAAGAGGATCATAGGCCTTAAACATTTGTCCTATATGGACAGACTTAAACAACTCCAACAATTCTCTGTCTCATATTGCCTACTTAGAGGTGATCTCTGCTTGACTTACAAAGCCATGTCTGACCCAACTCTGTTAGAAGGGCTACATCTAACGAAATCACAATCCCTCCACACCACATGCTCCAGAGACCTCAACCTCAACCTCATTACCACAATCAACAAAGCATGCTGGAGGGACAGGTTCATAACCCAGAGACTGCACATGCTGTGTAACAGACTTCCCTTACATATCAAGCAGAGCACCTCACTGGCCCCTTCAAGAGATATCTTGATGAGTAGATGGGAAATAGAAAATTTACCCTTGGGATCACTCCAGTGGCTTTACTGACAGAAGCACTGGGAACTAAGGTTGGGTGGCATGATGCCAGGGTAATCCTATGGGCTAGGCTTGTAAAGGGTCCTGGGCCATTAGCCTACTACGCACCTATGAAGCTATGAACCTAAGAGCTTTGGCTAGGTTGAGGTATGCAGTGTGTACCATTCTGCCTTCATCCATTGCTTTGATGACCTTTTCCATAAAAATCCACCAGGTTGAGTAAGCATGACCTTCCCTTTATGAATCCAAACTGGGATTGGTCCAGTGTTCGGAGGTTCCCTATGTCCTGATTAATTAATTACAATATAAGTCTTTCCATGGCTTTGCATCGGAGGCTTGTTAGATTTATGGGTCTATAATTGCCTGGGACTGTGGAAGATGCTCCCTTTTGCATGGGAATAAATGTAGCCATTCTTCATTCTCTTAGTATAAAACTTGTATGGAGATTGAGATTGAGCAGTGTTATTAGGGGTGTGACTAAATTCTGCTTCATGCTATTTAAGATGCATCCAGGGAAATTGTCAGGACCCATCAATGCAGTATTTTTAGATTTGGATACCAATTTTAGGAATTTGCCTTGTGTGATAGCTGGAGGTGAGCCAGGTTCAGATAGATATATATATATATATATATATATATATATATATATATATATATATATCCAGGAATGTCTTGTTCCTGCACGTTTGATGTCATATATGATTCCCAGTTAATAGTGGGGTAAATAAAGTCACCCATGGATATGGTATTGGGTTGGATTGTGAGCATTTCTAGTAAGCTTAAATATGTGTTATGGGTTTTCTGGGTTATAGAAGGGGTTATAGAAGGCTAAACAACACACCTGATACACTTGTAATAGGTGACTCTATCGTCAGGCACACTGACATCCCGCTCACCAGGCTGAACAAAGAGAAGGTCACGGTGAGCTGCCTGTCAGGCGCTAGGATCCGCCACATAACACAAGCACTCAGGTCGCTCCAAGGCAAGTACAAATATGACTCAGTCATTGTCTATGCTGGTGTGAATGACCTGAGATGTACCTCCCTGGACTACATGAAAAGAGACATAGAGGAGCTCTCTGAGCATGTAGCCCAGGCCGGTATGACCCTGACCTTGAGTAGCATCTTACCTTCACCAAGAATGATGCCACAATATGAAGACAACATGATCAATTTAAAAATTGGCTTAAGTATTGGTGTCATTCAAAGGGGATCCAATGCCTGTCAGTCTGGGATGACATGCTCGACAAGCCACGATGCTTCACTAGGGACGGCTTGCACCTGTCTCCCCTGGGCTTTCGGATATTGGCAAAGGCTCTTGCCACCCCCATAGTGCCTTTTTTAGGCAAGGCTCAAAAGACAAACCCACCTCCATAGGTATCACAAGGGATAATAAACTAAGAGTAATGCTACTCAATGCCAGAAGTCTAAACCTCAAGATGCATGCACTCAAAACTCTCCTAAGCATGGAGAACATTGATATCTGTGCAGTAAAGGAAACCTGGTTCAAGGCTCCCGGGAGCACCCAAGCACTACAAGGTTATACCTCATACCATGCTTTTTGGCCCCAAAACTTGGACCAAACCACAAAAGGAGGGGGAGTATCAATATTCTTCAAAGATACCCACACCTCCAGGTTACTGGCACAGCACGAAGCATCAGAGACTATCCATGTGCAACTAACAGTGGGTAAAACTGCCTTCCAGTTTATAGCCTGCTACAGACCACCCTCCCAAACCCAGGAACCCCACTCGGCCTTCCTGAGAACATTGGAAAATATGAAGGTATCTCCAAACACCATTATATTGGGTGACTTCAACTACCCAAACATAGACTGGGAGCATTACTCTAGCTCCAACACCCTAGCCCAAACTTCCTAGAATTTATAAACTCAAATGCTATGGAACAACTTGTTATGACTCCCACAAGAGGGGAAAACATACTGGACCTGATCATCACCAACATGGGGGCTCTATACTCCAGACCAGAAGTGTATCCCTCACTGGTAAGATCAGACCATAAACTAATCTCACTGGATATTCACATCCTGACCCCACACCCTGCCCAGAAAACCACAGTGAAAAACTTCCCTAAAGCAAATTTCACACTCCTCAAAACTGAGGTGGAATCTTTCAAAGCCCCCGGGCATGTGGAAAATACGACCCAGACCGCAAAATCCTTTATAAACGCATTCTATGAACACCTTCAGGAATGCATGGATCATGCAATCCCAAATAAAACCAAGACCCAATCCTCCAAAGGCAGGCGTTCTGTCTGGTGGACCCCAGCCATAAACAAACTATACAATAGAAGGAGGAAGCTACTACATGATAGAGCAAAATCCCAAAAAGGGAAGGCATCTCTGATCAGTATTTGCAAAAAACTACAGGCACTCATAAAATCGTCTAAGGCCAGCTTCGAGAGAAAAATTGCACAGGACACTAAGGATAATCACAAGGCTTTCTTTAGTTATGCTAGGAACCTGGGTGGGAATTCCCAGATATTCTCAGAATTAGTCCAAAATGGCAAAAAATTCACCGAACCCACAGACATTGCCAACATCCTAGCTGACAGGTTCAGCGCAAACCCCCCCCTCCCCACCAAAAGGACAAATATCTATCCCAGCAGAGTGCTGCCCCCCTGACATCTCAGATGCTCAGGTAAGAGCCGCCCTCTCCAAAGCAAAAAACACAGCATCAATGGGACCAGACGGTGTCCCGGGCTACGTCCTACATGAACTCCAAGAAGAGCTAAACCCAAACATAAAACTACTGTTCAATCTCAGCCTTAGTACAGGATATGTACCCAAAGAGTGGCGTACAGCAACAGTGGTCCCTCTCCACAAAGGTGGTGCCTCAACGGATCCTGGAAACTATCGCCCCATAAGCCTGACTAGCTTGGTCTGCAAAGCTATGGAAAGGATCATCATGGACCTCATAAATAAAGATATTGGGGACCTACAGACACTGGATACTACCCAGTTCGGCTTTGTTAAAGGCAGATCCTGCCTCTTAAACCTGGTCGATTTCTTTGAAACAGTCACCAAGGCCATTGACGAGGGAAAGGTTGTCCACACAGCCTACCAGGACCTCGCAAAAGCCTTCGATACAATACCCCTATGTCACTAGATGGGTTGCAAACTGGCTCAAGGACAGAACCCACATGGTTAGAATTGCTGGAGTCATGTCAGACTCCAAACCAGTTACAAGTGGCATCCCACAAGGCTCAGTCCTGGGACCTCTCTTGTTCGGTATATATTTCTCGGAGGTACAGGCCAACACGGAAGGACTGTGGCTGACCAAGTTCACAGATGACTGCAAACTAGGTGCCATAATCGACTCTCCAGCCGACACAAGCATCCTACAAAAGGGCCTCATAGAAACAGACAACTAGTGCCAGAGCCATGGCCTCAAGCTAAATGCCAAAAAGTGTATAGTCATCCCCTTTGGCAAAACAAAGTGCCCACAAATTACCACATAGGTGGTAATCCATTAAGTACGGAAGAAGTAATTAGGGACCTGGGGACCCAAGTTGATAGCAATCTCTCATTTGAAAACCAAGTGGCCAAAGTGGTTAGAAAAACATTTTATATAGCCCACCTAACCATGAAGGGATTCACATCTAGATCAGGGGAGGTCATCGTGCCTCTTTACTCATCCCTCATCAGGCCCATAATTGAGCACAATGCCCCTTTTGGGATGTACCTTACCAGACACCTGCAGCAACTGGAAAGACCCCAAAAGTACCTCACCAAGAGGATCCAAGGGCTCCAACAGATGCCATATGCTGCCCGGTTAAAGAAACCCCAGCTCTACTCAGTGGCATACCACCTGCTCAGAGGCGATCTGTGCCTGACGTATAAAGCCATGTCCAACCCGGAATTAATGGACATGCTGCACCTCAGAAAATCCAAATCCCATCGAGCTACGCGCTCGAGAGACTTGAACCTCAGCACTGAAATAAATAGGACATACTGGAGGGACAGATTCATAACCCATAGGCTCCCTTCACTCTGGAATAAAATCCCAGTCCAGGTTAGGCAGAGTGCCTCATTTACTCTCTTCAAGAGGAATCTTGATGTGTGGATGGGAGATCGTAGGTTTACCCCGGGTATCACTTCTGTGTCACTGTTAGACAGAGGCACAGCATACTAACCTCGAAAAAGGGCATAGCAAAATTAATTTAAAATGGGTGGCGAAAGCCAAACACACTCTGGCTAGGCTTATAAATGCCCTAGGGCAGATAGCCCAGTATGACCCAATGAATCTATGAACCTATGAACATATATATTGCAAGGAAATGGTATTTGATTGTGCCTACAGTGGTTTGAACATGGAGAACTCAAGTGCACTGCCCTGTTTGACCAGCTTGAGGTTTATTTATTTTTTATGTAGATCGAGACACCTCCACCTTCAGTCCCTGTCAGTGTAATAGCTGTTCTAAATGTGTGGAAGGCATTATAGCCTTGCACTGCAGGTGTGCTCTTCCACTGCTCTAAACCATGTCCCAGTGACTGCACAGATGTCAGCATTCTGTAGGTTGAGGAGAGCTTGTAAGGAGTGTAGTTTCTTGTTTAGACTCCTAGTAGTAACATCTTTATATTTTCTTGGCTTTGATTTGCTATGTCAGAAGTATTTTCAGTTTCTCTTTGCCTAAAAAGGCACTATGAAGGAGGATGATATTTTAGATAATATTTAAAAGCCTAGAGGGGAGAAGTGCAGGCCATCCCTGGCAAAGCAGTGTGGTCTGTTGACCACCTCCTTCCATGCTGACAAATATTGCACACCCTTAGAATGAACATAAACTGAGCCAATTATTAAAGTCAGTCATCTTTTGTTCATATTGGGGCATCATCCTTGGATAAGTTAAAATCCTGCTCAATGCTAGGCTCATACCAGCCTGAGTCACATAATCTGAGAGCTCCATGATGTCTCTCTTCATATAGTCTCAGAAGGTATGCCTCAGGTCTTTTATGCTCACATAGGCTATGACTGAGTTATACTGATACTTGTCATACAATGGTCTGAGTGCTTGTGTAATATGGTGGATCTTGGCCCCTGTCAAGAAAGGGAAATGAGACTGAATATATGGATGGGTACAAAATGCACAGACACATATATGTATGCACAAGCAATCACATGTACGTGCAAGCATACACACACACACACACACACACACACACACATACACACACACACACACACACACACACACACACACACACACACACACACACACACACACACACACACACACACACACACACACACACACACACACACACACACACACACACACACACACACACACACACACACACACACACACACACACACACACACACACACACACACACACACACACGCACACACACGCACACACGCGCACGCAACAAATATATGACATTTACATTCATATGCCACCAGTTAAACCATATTGACATTGTCTAGAGAAAACAAAATAAGATTAAGATGAATGGAAGGGAGAAACAGCTCTATAAAAATATTTGTTAGACTTTAGCCATGACAAAGAACTGCAAAGATGAATGTAATACTCAGCATATGTCTATTGATGTAATACCTTCTTTAAATATTTTCTGCTGCAGCAACTAAAGTGATAAAATGAACAGTGCAGGAAAAAATATATCAAAGGTGTGTGAAGGACGACAAAACAGGGATAATATGGAAACATACAGTATATTTAACATAAAGGTTAAAATTGAGGTGTGTAACAGGTTATGCTTGCATAAAAGCATACCTATTAATTCTCCTGTATGCTTTTCCTTACCTAAGTTGTAGTGGGCATGTGATGTGCAACTTACTTTTATAAATGTCTCTGTCTGCTGCAAACTATACTACATGTTGAGTACAGCAGTCCTATTCTTTTTCAGGGATTCCAAAATTTCATTTCTCATTGAATGAAGAAAGTGTTCCCCTTCTAGCATGCCATGATGCACTACAGTACCTCTGCAGCCCTATGATGTCTAAAAAAACATTAATTACTGAGATTTTCTTTTAAAATCAGTATTACATCTCCTGTAAATATCTATATGATTAGGGACTTCCCATAAGCAAACTTTTTTATTTACTAAATAAATTCCACTCTAATAGTCCCCAAATAGTTCCATTGCTAAAGCTTCTGCCTATGCCTCAGACATCTATTGTACTTATGCAGTTATTTTGATAAAGCATTCCCTATCCTCACCATATAAAATGGGACATTTCCAAAGAGAACTCCATGCTCCATGGTGGAATGCACATAAAAATAAAGAAATTATATAACTAGAGAAAGAAATTACTTAATGCTTATAAGAAGTCTCATTCGTCTTAACTTAATACCACACTTAAGCAAAGTAGTAAAGAGTTTAAGGGCACTATTAAGAAACTTAGAGGTAAATATGAACTTAAAATAATCCCTATAACTAAAAAAATAACTGCACATCTTTCTTTAGCTATGCCAAGAAGTTAAGAACTAACAGTCAATAATGTTTGAAGCTAGTTCACAGTAATGCTACACAATGACTCCCCAAAAATAGCTAATATCACAGATGACAAATTTAGAGCAAATTTTACTTCACCTTTTGTTACAGCTGTTGTACTGATTTTGCATTCACATCCTCCCCTTACTTAATATAGAACAAATTCTCTCAACACTCTTAAAAGGTATAATCTCTCCAGCCATGGGCACTGATAATACAGTGTATATCGGGTTGCCTTATTATAAGTGTCAAATTTGGCCTGTGTGAACCTCTGTGTAATCTCTTTAATCTAAGCCTCTCCTTCAGTTACATTCTTAAAGCCAGGAATACTGCAGCTTGAATGGCATTATACAGAGGTGGCCCAACCACAGACCCTTGTAACTACAGACAAATAGACTCATATGAAAATCTGTGGAGCATATGGAGCATATTACTGCAAACCTCACTAATCTGGACATTGAAAATCTCTTAACTCTGGACCCTCACCGATTTAACCTCATTCATTTATTTGAAAAATAAAGGAAGCAGTGGAAAGCAGTAGCAGTTATGTAGCAGACACACAGCTTACCTAGTCCTGGCCAAAGCCTTTCACACTGTACCCATACAGGCATTATTTACAGACTTGTATATCTGGATATAAACCTTTAAGTCATGTGGTAGGTAACTAAATGGTTGTCTGACAGAACTCTTGTGGTTAGAGTCACAGTTGCCACTTCTGAATTCAACGAGTTGTCTACTACAAGGTTATTTGTTGTGTCTTCTCCTATTTGCCATCTATTTCTCACAACTTCAGGCCAACATTCCTGGCCTCTTGGAATGAAAGTCTGCAGAAGACTACACTTGGTGTTGTTATTTGATCTTCCCTTGACTCACAATTGCTTCAATACAGGATAGACTGTATTAACAACTGGTGTAAGGACAATGGTCTCAAATTAAATGTGTTCAAATATATGACAGTTTTGGTAAAAAAAAATATTTTCACATACCAGATTGGTGACAGACCTCTCCAATTATACACTGTCATAAGGAATCTAGGTACTGTTTTTGATAATTCCTTGCAGTAGTTTGAAAAACATTCTACCTGTCTCATTAAATTTCCAAAGGCAGCTCCAAGAAAATCTTACATTTTCTACACTCATATCTAGTCAGGCCCATTTTTGAATGCAATGCCCCTTGCGATATCCATTTGTCAAAATGCATCACTCAGATTGACCTCTAAGATTCAGAACTATAAATATCAGTATTCTAAAACATCTAAATTATTAGGACAGACTGACAACTCTCTTTCTTCAATCAGTATCTCATAGACTTCCCCATGGCGATCTGTATCTAGCCCTTCAAGCTATAAAAGATTCAATGCTCTTTGCCCTCCTATTCCTTCACAGTACAAATGGAACCTCAAATACTCAGTTTAAGAGACTTAGACTTCATCAACAAATAAGCAAGTCATGTTGGCCTGATAGATTTATATCTCGATGTATCTCGCTTTTAGAAAACACGTCCATTACATATCAAGTCAAGGTTCATCTTTGCCACCTTAAAGGTAAACCTAGATAATGGAATGAGTGGGCAGCCTCAGTTTCATATTTTGTCTTGCCTTCCTTAAGACTATAGGGAACTTTACAATAGGCAGTTATGGCTAGGCTACAGACTGAGTGCCTAGTACTCACGTATAAACCTGTGAACTGATTAGGATCATAAAATAATAGGAGTTATGAGGCAACTGAACCATGATGCCATTTCCTTATCACCAGCACCTACCCTTATGCTTTGCCTTCCTTTACATGAAGGGCCAGGCCATTTATACCATATGTGAATCTATGAATAGCCATCCAATTGTCCAGTTCCTTTTTAAAAGCAGACATGTATCACACTGTTTAACTTGGAGATGATGTTTATTCAAGAAAATGAGTAGGTTCTCTGTGGAAAATCTGTACCTCTACATTGCCTTATTTACTTGTTGGCGTAGATTTAGCTCTCTGGTCCTGCTGTTAACTGGACGGTTTGATTTATAAAGTTAAAGGAGTTCTTCAACTGGTGGGTCATTTTTAACCTTAAAGTAAGGCACAGAGTGCCCCTAAGAAGTCTGCAGAAACTGAACATAGAGATAAAGCCTCTGGTCTTCCTACCTAGTTCATATGTCTTACGTTCACAATTTCTTTAGTTTTAAGCCTCCATGTTCTTTCTAATTGCTTGATATGCTTATTAAGGTACATTACGAAGTAGGTAACATAATCAATGGTGAATCAATGCAGAATTAACCCTTGACAGCATTTCATATAGAGACAATTACTCAAAAAGTCAAAGGGGATTTCAACACCAAACATCGCAAACAAATGAGAACTCAAACTGATCAGCTGATCTTTTCAGAAACACTCATGTCTTGGAAGTTGGGAGGGTGGCCTAATGGTTAAGGTGTTTGCCTTACAAACACAAGGTGCAAAGTTTGAGTCTCACAAGGGATAATTGGCTAGGCTTAAAATGGCTCGCAAGGGCAATTAGCCTAGTACTAATCTATGAACCTATGAATCTATAAAACGCTACTTGGACAGTTATGGTGCTATATAATCTGGGACTATTCATGGCAATTTCTGAAGGATCTAGTTTCTGTAGTTTGGATAGCCCCTTCTAAGTATATATCCTGCATACCTTTGTTTACTGAATAAGACATGTTGTGATCTGGTTTAGTTCAAACATGCCAGTCTTGACCAGCATGAAATAAGCATTTAACCATTCAAGCTGAAAATGAAAGCAGAATGTAGAAACAGGGTATCACATAACCTGTAAGCACAAGGAATCTGAATAAAGCCAAAATAAACTGGGTGGAGGCCGGGAGGCCCAAAATCAGGGACACATTTTATAAACTTAAGAGAGCTGATAGAATAACATGTTTTGCTTTAGCATTTATTTAATGAAGGATATGAAATCTGGAACTCAAATGCATGTCATTATTTAGTGACTTCAATTTTCAGTGATTTGTCAGAAAACTACAGAATGTATGAAGAACTAATCAAAAATGTATGCAGGAACCTGGACATTCTGAAAAAAAATCTCAACACTTGAGAGGTATGATGCCATTCCTTGTAATATATTACCATTTTTCAGTGTACTTTGTTGTCATTTATGTTATGTTAATAAGCTAATTTCTTCCATGTTTTCCTGTTTCATATAACACTCACTATAATGTCATTCTGCAAGTCTGAACATGTTAAAATAAAGCTAGAAATATATGAAATTTTGCAAGAATTGCAAGGGCAAGAAAGTTGGTTATTTAGATTAGATCTTTTGGTTAAAATAAAAGTATTATATTTATCATTCAGGCTAAAACTGTTAAATATTTTTCTTGCAGGTGTGACAACTATGATGGGGAAAGTCTTCACATTTCTTTTACAGTATGAATGACCAGTTGTGGAAGGTAATGTTTGTGCATCAAACTTGTATCAGTGACCACAAAAGAAATGTAGGCCTAGATCCTGAAATACTTGGTCTCAGAGTAATTCACATACTCCAAGACTTGCTCTCAGGTATGTGACTTACTCCAAGAATAGGTCATTTAAAATATATGCCCCTCATATAAGCCTGTTTATAGGACACACTTACAACGTGGTAAGTCAATTGCAATTAGAGCAATTCTTTTGGAATCAGGCCCACATTATTTAACCTCTTACCATGACTATGTTTATACCTTCATCTACTTCAATTTCTGACTGAACTGGCTTATTGATAACAAAAGGCATTCTTTGTACTGTTTCATATAACATGTATTCCTGTTTGCTTCGTTTTGTGATTTGCTGTAATTTTTACATTACTGTTTGACACATTTACTGGCTGGAATACTTTCCATTCAGTTCTCTTTTATAGTTGATACAATTTATCATACCTAACTAAAAATTATTGTGTTTGTTACTAATACTGATAGATCAGAAGATTAATCACCAGTGTCATCTTTTACATTATAATTACTTGTTCCTCCGCTGTAGTTTATCTGTCTTTGTCTCGCTCCCTTTTTTGCATAACTTTGTTTTGATAGAGGAAGTTTGCAGCACTTATAAGTCAGTTTGCAGATGTTACACAAAACCACCTAGCATAACAATCAGCTACACTAGACTTGTAGCACCAAGGACCGACTTAATGTTCTTTGAATGACAATTTATTTTCTGAGAAGACAATTAATTGTTACACCAGGAAACAAAACATAAAGTAAGCAGATTTCTAAAGTATTGGCAATTTGAGGTATTTCCAGTCCTACTAATACAGCAAAAACAGTTGTTATCAAATTTTTATAAACAGTAAAGATGCTCTTAGTAGATACTTGGGGAAATGAATGATTCATCTTTTGTCTAATTTACATATAGAATATTTACATGGAAATTGTAATTTTACCAGCTAAATAAAGATGACAACACTCCTTTGCTAAGAGTTTTGAATATATACGTGTGTGTGTGTGTGTGTGTATATGTGTGTGTGTGTGTGTGTGTGTGTGTGTGTGTGTGTGTGTGTGTGTGTGTGTATATACATATATATATATATATATATATATATATATATATATATAGAGAGAGAGAGAGGGAGAGAGATTTTTCTCTTAAAATGTCATACATGTTAAATGTCCTTCATTCACCACAACCCATGGACATAGGTATACTAATTCTACAACTGAGCAACTGTGAAAAAAATATCTTCTGATATTGAATAACTACAGGTACACATGCAAAACTTCTAGAGATAATGGCACAACATGACAGAGTGTATTAGCATGGTACAAATACTGATCAACGATAATTTTCATTGTAATTCCTTTGCTCCAAAACCACACTATAAGTAACTTTCTGTACTATTAAGTGACTTTCAATGAAATCTATTTCAATGAAATGAGTTTTAGATGAACTCATCCACAGGGCGCTGTCAAAGAAATGATCCAAAGCCATATATATATATATATATATATATATATATATATATATATATATATATATATATATATATATACATACACAAAATCATCTATATATAGATAAACAGATTTGTCCCATAATCCATCCCAATAAACACACAGCATATAACCATTGTGACCATTTATTTAAGAAACATTGCACTACACGGAAGGCTCACCAATGTCCACCACTAATAGGTCTCATATACATCCAAAGCATATCAAACAGCTGATATATATATATATATATATATATATATATATATACATATATATATATATATATATATATATATATATATATATATATATATCACAGAGTGATGGACAGCTCCTTGCTGGTTGGCATAAATCCCTATTCAAACTTGCCAACTTGTCCATCCAAACCAAGTAGCTTTAGTCAGTGTCTCCTTGGCCACCCTGTTAATCATTCCTGTGTATCAATATACATCACTGCTCAGCCTATCAAATACCATGTAAAGTGGCTCAGGAAATAAAGGTGGATACAGATGGGAGAAGGCCATACTTTGACAGCGGAAAAGCCTTTAACTCAGGCTGCCTCCTCTTCCTAAGTATAGACAACTACCATTTGCTTAGCCACATAGAACAGATTTTCACCATACAGCTGAATGGCACAATGTTGTTGCTTAGTAGCACCTTAAATCTTTTCCATTTCTGTATATGCATAAACTTCCTTCTCAATTGACTCCATTCATTCCTTTATCTTTTTATTATTATCATATATCTATATCTAATATATATATATATATATATATATATATATATATATATATATATATATTGGCCAAGTATATTAATCTAAACTCAAAAATATCTAAACACAAAATTCTGACAAAGAAAATCTAAACACAAAACATCTCCCAAATCTAATCATATCCCATAAGCAATGTTTTAAATATATGTATATATATATATATATATATATATATATATATATATATATATATATATATATATATATATATACAGAGAGAGAGAGAGAGAGATACACACATATGGATAGATATAGATATATTATTTATTATTTGTAATTGTTAATACACAAAGCACCATCTAGGCTGCCATTAAATAATCCTGAAGAAAACATGGTAACTGAAAATTAAATAACTTATACCCAGTCCCTGACAAGAGGACCTCATCTGCACAGTGGAATACAGGATCTCCATTTGCCAAATCATGATGCTTAATAACCTGGAACCCTAGCAGTGGAGCTCATCTTGCAGTTTTGTGATTAATGATTTTCCTGGTGAGTTTGGGGACTGCTGGCTTCACAGCATCTACCCAATGGATTGGAGGTACTTCAGATGACCAAATATCTGTCATGCCAGGGTGGTGATAACAAAAATGATACCAAGTCTATAATCATATTGGAAGATAAAATATGCTTCAGTGCAACACCAGTATTGCTTCCCCCTAAGTGTATAAGGACAGCATAGGGAAGAGATTATTGAGCAAAATCAAAATCCATAGCTGATCAAAACAGATGCCATCTGAGACCAGATCACCCAGACTGAAGGCCCAAGCCCCAGATTTGATTCATTCAGGGGAATCACTGTTCTATTTGCTGCTCAGGAAGTGAAGGAATGTCCCAGCATTAACACAGGTCTGGAGGGGGAAACAAGTTGCAAACTAAGTTATGCATTGTCTTAATAATTATCTGAAGTAAGGCAGAAAAGATCTAGGAGACCACCTGCCTGTTTGCTTCAAAACTTCAACTGACTGCTCTTCCCAGACCATATTAGTAGCCCTGCTATTCCTAAATGAATGTGAACTATATTCTCAGATTAGTAGACCATGAATACTTAATAGGAGTCATATCCACATCCTTATGAGAGTCAAGGTGCCCTGAAGGGAACTCGAACACAAACTTATGCAAAGGTGCAATGCCTTGAATCTGGTGCAGGGTCCATGCCCATAGAGCTTGTCAAGTGGCCCAGTGTTCTGCTTGATCCAAAGTAACCTGCTAACCAGCTTTACACTAATCAATTTTTGATCTAGCAATCAAGTCACCACAACATCTTGTTTTGAGGTGACATCTTCCAGGTGTAATGACTGCAGGAGTGTAATGACCCTAAATTTGTTCATTATAAAGCCACAAAAACAAACTGGCTCACACCACATTACTGTGATAATATTCATCTGTTGATTAAACTCATGAAATAACTGATCATAAAACAGCTCTACACATAGGTCACTTCCCATTAAGATCTGGACATTTTAGCCATTCCCGAACTTTAATAATCCTACTAGCAGTCCAATGTATAGCATAAATCAAACAACCAAAAAACTTTTGCTAACCATCTTAAAACTATCAAATGAATTTGAATAGAGTTTACTATCTTTTCCACCAAATGTCTAAATAACATGCAATGTATAATAAGAGACCAAAGACCAATGTGTGTCGCTGTAATAAATGCTTAAATTGTATTTCATAAATGATAGAAGTGCGGAAGCATAGTGTGTTCTAGTACTGTTTGCCCTACAGTTACTTAGTAGGATAATTACCACCCTACTATAATTAACCAAATTTTCCAGGGTTTTGTTTTAGGACTTCTGTTTGCATCTGAGGCCAACTACTAGAATCTTTAAAGTTTAAAGTGAAAGACTATCATCTATAACATTGGTCTTGATGGAGACATACTTGGCAGAAAGGTCAAGTTAATTCAGAGACTATGCAACACAAGGAGCCTCATAACAGATTGCACTCCTTGTGAGTTAGAAGACCTATTTTCTTTACCACTGCCTAACTATCTGAGTGAAAACTTGTGGTATGATTCCTGAATCTGTCTTCTCAAACAACAGCATCTACCCAGATGGGCATTATTTCTGAAATAAATTACATATTTTTTCTGTCATCATGAGGTAGGCCATACCTCTTAGCACAAGAAATCTAGGCAAAGCCTAAAACTAATGGGGGGTAACTATTGCTCTTATTAACTTAAAACATTTTTTGAATAATAGGATTTGTATTAGCACACATTTTCTGAAGGGTATGAAGTCTAAAACTAAAATGTATGCCATTATTTAGTGGTCAATATATATATGTTATATATATATATATATATATATATATATATATATATATATATATATATATATATATATATATATATATATATATATATAGGTGTTTATATATATACACACACACACACACACACACACACACACACACACACACACACACACACACACACACACACACACATACATATATATATTTATAGAGAGAGAGAGAGAGAGAGAGAGAGAGATTCTATGTGGCATGATCAAGATGCCAGTAGAATGCCGACACCACAAAAGCGAAGTTTCATATGAGTAAAACTTCACAACACCAACATTCAGAAGACTGAATGTTCAAATGCTGACCTTGCCAGCTGAGAGGAACAGGAAATCCGCTCATTTCCACACTGTAGTTCAATCTCGGAGTTGGTATATTTAATTTGTAGATGGTTTGGGGGTACAGTCCCCCATGGGGTGAGTTTGGGGGTGTGCACCCCCCCTGCAAAAATGTAAAAGTAGAAATTAAATAATTATATTTGTGGAATTTAGGAATCTCTAATGAATATTCATATTGGTGCTTTTGATACCGTCATGAGTATTCTGTATAATTTTCTTTGGCTATTCGGGTATTGGTTGATGGGCAGGGTGTTGGTGAGGTTAGGTACATAATTTGTTTTTTTAAAATGATTATGTACTGTTGCTATTGTATGAGTTGTTAGTTTCACAATTGTGTTAACAGGGAGGTAAGATGGAATGTTATTCTTTCAGTTTTGTGTATGCCGGGCATTTAAAATGTCAGTGTTGTGAGATATATATATATATATATATATATATATATATATATATATATATATATATATATATATATATATTTACACTGCGGGAGATGCAGGTTGTTGAATGCACCTTTGCTGAACTGAAAAGCGTGAAAAGGTAAAATAGTGAAGCAGCTTTTCAGTGAATTCTTTCCCTGGGAAAGAATTTGTTTGGCCGCTTTTGCTACTTTGCCTTTTCAGCACTGTAGTGCGATCTTGGAGTTGGTATATTTAAGTAGGGGGGCTGTGTGGGGGCACATGTAATGCTTTACATTTTTTTTGTTTGTTTCGGAACAGCGATTTTCTTTACCTTGGAAAATATCACTGTTCTGAAGTTTCGACATTGTAAGCTTTCACTTTAATGGGGTCGATTATGTGTCATTCGCTCTTCTGAGCGTGCAATATCATGATATAAAGCCTATATATATATATATATATATATATATATATATATATATATATATATATATATATATACTTGCCCACATTGAAAATGCCTCCAACACCTGTTTTACACTTAATATTAGCCTTAGTATTTAGAAAAATGCCATTGTGAAACCTCCAGCTAAGAAACCCAGTCCCTCAAATCCCTCAGACCTCCCACACATTTCTATCATCCCTACCTAGAAAAGGTTCTAAAAAAATGACTTTACTTGCAACTCACACAGTACATTAACCAATGCAATCTTCTCTCTCAAAAGCAGCATGGGTTTTGTGTGGTCCAAGTGCATCCATAGCTATCTGGACACTCACCAAAAACATGCTTCTTGGAATGGACAAAAGAAGAGATACTAGGCTTATTTTTATTCACCTTACTAGAGCCTTTGATCTTGTTGGTCACTCAGATCTCTTAGACTATCTCATTGAAATAATCATTAGTGATGACACACTGCCTTTCTTCAGGCACTACCTGTCTAACCAGCACTTCTCGGATATTTTCATCAAATTGACCTCTCTATCAGTCCTTCTGCAGAAAGGCATTCCCAATAATTTATTCTGGCAATTCTCTTTTCTATCTCCATCAACAAACTCCATTTTAACTTACACAAACTTCATGTCCTGCTTTATGCTGACAACATGGTAACAATCTTCTCCAACTATTCCCTCTCTTCTCTTGAATGCAAACTTATTCAGTGGATCAGTGATAAAAAATTACAGCCTAATTCCTCTAAAACATAAAACAAAAAGTCACTTCTTTCTCCTCTACAAATCCTCAGTCATCTGAATAACACTATTTAAAAAGCTACTTCATTCAAATACCTATAGATTTAGTTGGACCCCTTCCTAAATTTCCATCTTCACACACACACACACACACACATACACACACACACACACACACACACACACACACACACACACACACACACACACACACACACAAAACCCCTCTCCTATTTCATCCCAGTCCCTATAGGAATACAAGAGGTAAAGGTATTGTAGATCAGAATATAAAGTGTGTGTGCTTATATCTTTAAGAAGCATGTGAGGCTGTACATGCTTGTATATAACCAACACATCTGCACATAACTCACAAAGACTCATTTATTTGTGACCTAGCCTCAAAGCTTGACAATACCTATGCATTCTTGAATTTGCTTAACCTCAGAAACATACCCTGTGATGATATTCTTGGCTCACTTGCTCAAAGTCTACTTTCCAAGCAAACTAGAACTATGTTACCTATTCCTTCAAGCTTGTTGCAGCCTAAGTCTAAGAACACTAAAACCATCAAGGCTTAATTATTTAAGAAGCATAATAACAAGAAATCTAGTTACAACAGATTGAGCAGCAAAAGGTTTTGATCAAATAGGACAGATTACAGGCATCTGTGCAGAGCCAAGATCTTACATGGTAAATTCCGAAGGAGTGGAGTATAGGAGGAATCACAAACATCTCCCTGTACCAGAACCATCCTCATCATTGCAATCACAACATTGTATCTGTGATGCAAACTCTAAATCGAAGAGTGAGTCAGACATTGTTTCCAGACCAGAATGTGTTCAAAAGTCTGATTCTGTTCCAGAAAGTGATTTGAACATTCCACAGGTAATGCCATTTTGAAGGAGCAACTAGGGAGTGAGTATGCATGATCATAGACATTAATTGTATATATGTTACTTAAATTACAGTCTATAGTCAACAGTACTAATGTGTTTGTATATAATAAAGCTGCTTGAACAGAACCCACAAAGACATGTTTATTTGTGTCCTAACATGAAAAAGACTGGTATCTTGCTATGGCCTCTCTCTGATTGTTTCAGCCTCTAGAATAAATGTATCCTCCATTCAAACTATTTCAAATGCCATTTGGAGATTCCTCACTCTCTCCCCATGACTGCAAAATCATTGAAAATGTTATATAGCTACCTGTGAAACAGCATACTGACTTTCTACTTGCCTCAGCAGTTTACATTTATCAAAAAAAAGACCTCCCCCACACTAGAAATGTAAAACTACAGAATGCTCCAACAGACAGACTAGTACTAATCTCATAAATGAGTTAAAACATAAACGGAAATTGTGTAATAATAATAAAGAAATAAACACAATAGTGCTTGTCAGTAGTACAATTTATCAACTGCTGCTACAGTTGATGCTTGTTGTGTTGACTGTTGCCTTTTATGTATAGTGTTACACCTTGGTAGTGGTTTTACAGTAGTGGAGATAGTGTATATGCAAAGTGTAGAGGGTAAAATGTTTGTCACTGAGGAAATATCAACTTGTGTTCTGTAGTGGCATTAAGATAAAAAGGTGCAGTATTAATTTATTTATTTATTTTGTTAGCTAGCTACTTGCTGAAATTGGATAACCAGGTAAGTGGACTGTTCAACAAACCATTTTAAACCATGACCTGGGCACTTAAGGGCAAGAGTTTACTACATCAGATACTCATAAATCCCACAGTAGTTAGAAAAACAAAACTATTTCCAATGCAGTTAGAAAAATATTGTAAATGTAGATTTACAACAAATATTTTAAGTAGACAAATGTTCATAAGTTCATATAAGGTTACTAGGCTAATGGCCCTAGGGCCTTTACAAGCCTAGCCATGTAATACCTGTTTTCCAGAATTGACCATTGTTAGATGCTTCCCTAATAAACCACTGTTAGACAGTTTGATTGTTTGCAGAGCAAATCTATGACCAGCACCGACTGGCTCTGTCCATGAGGTCCATAGTTGCTAACCCAGGGGTGAATTTTCAGTCTCTCACCCAGTTGTCCAGGTTGCACTTAAATAGACTCATCAAGGAGCTCTGCTTAATGTGAATTGGGAGTTTATTCCAGAGTAGCGGCAGTTATTGGGAGACATATGTGTCTCTTCAGCATATGTC
Source organism: Protopterus annectens (assembly GCF_019279795.1). Classification (NCBI taxonomy): domain Eukaryota; kingdom Metazoa; phylum Chordata; order Ceratodontiformes; family Protopteridae; genus Protopterus; species Protopterus annectens. The sequence continues at coordinate 186,483,592 of NC_056729.1, forward strand.
CCATTTGATTTGCGGACATGCAGCATTTCCATGAGGGCAGGGTCAGAGACTGCTCAATAGGCCAGCAAGAGGTCACCTCTTAGCAACCTGTAGGACACAGAGTACAGGGACAGAGCTTTCAGTCTTTCCATGTAGGTCATGTTTTGGAGTCCCTGAATTTTCCTGATCAGGAACCTCTGTGGTCTCTCCAGCTGCTGCAGGTGTCTGGTGAGGTACATGCAAAAGGCAGCATTGTACTCTATTAGTGGTCTGATGAGAGTGGAGTACAGAGGAGTTATAACATCCTTGTTCTTGGATGCGATGCCTTTACTTATGAAGTGTGCAATGTAAAAGGTTTTGCTTACTACTGTGGACACTTGGTGATGAAATTTTAGACTGCTATGAACTTGTGTTCCCAAGTCACACACCACTGAGTTCGAGCTTGGGGGGCAGGGGGGGGGGTGCTGCCTATATTGTAATTTGCAGGGGCTATCTCTTTGCCAAAGGGGACAATGATGCAATTTATTTGCATTTAAGTTTAGACTGTTGGTTTGTCACCAATCATTTGTCTGTGTTAACCCCTCTTGTAATATGCTAATATCTTTAGGGGAATCAATGATTGCTCCCAGTTTGCAGTCATCCGTGACCTTGGTAAGCCACAGGCCATCTACCTTCACCTGGACTTCAAAGAAATAGATTACAAGCAGCACAGAACCTTAAGATAGCCCACTGGTAACTGTTCTACTGGTACAGGTGGAATCCCCAACTTTGACAGGATGGGTTCTGTTGATGAGCCAGTTGGCTACCTGTCTAGTGACATATGGGTTAATCCCCAGCTGAGAGAGTTTCTTGAAGACACCTGAGTGTGAGATTGTGTCAAAAGTCTTGGCTAAGTCAAGATAGGTGGTTGGTATTGCTTTGCCTTCATCCAGGGCTTTTGAGACATTCTTGAAGAAGTCCACCAGGTTTAGTATGCATGACCTACTCTTAACAAAGCCAAACTGGGTCAGGTTGAGGGTTGAAGGTTGCCTATGTCCTTGTTGATAAGGTCTGTGATGATTCCTTCCATGGCCTTGCAGATAAGGCTGGTTAGGCTTATGGGTATATAGTTCCCAGGGTTGGTTGATGGACCTCCTTTATGAAAGGGGATTACAGTTGCTGTTCTCCACTCTGCTGAAACAAAGCCAGTAATCAGGCTATGGTAAAAAGAGTGCTAAATGAATCCAGTAGATCATATTTAGGTTGTTTAGTAAGCAGCCTGTGATGTTATCTGGTCCCTTACTTTCCCCAAGTCTTTTGGGTTTCTAATACCATGACAGGAATGGACCCCATTCCTAAGGTAAAGTACGATTAAAGTTCATGAAATTAGTATTGTTTCAATCTTTGATGTGATTGAAAAGTGCACTTCGCAGCACCCGCAAAGTGCCCAATAATGACTCCTTCTGTAGTTCATATGGAGTTATGTGTATTGGTAGCATATCTAAATATGATGGTGGACTCATTTTAATAAGACCCATTGCTCCTACTACAATTGGAACTATCTGGGTATCCTTCTTCCACATTGCTCTCATTTCTGCTTGCAGATCTTGATATTTTATAATCTTGTGTCTCACTGTATGCAGCACACTGTAGTCACTAGGTGTGGCGATTTCAATGATCGATGCTGCTCTTGTCTTATTTTCATGGACTGCTATATCCTGTTTTATAGCATCTATCTTTTGAATTGTTGGTAATGGATGATCTCATGTGATGTAGACATCATAATTTTCTATGATGCTTTGTGGCTCATGTTTCCAGTGCTTCTTAGCCACTTCAAAACCATAATGTTTGCACAATCCCCACTGCAATACTCTAGCCACATTATTTTGCCTTTCAGTGTACAGGCCCTCTGCCATTAGTATGTCACAACCAGCAACGAGGTGTGCGGCTGTTTCCAGTTCAGTTTTACAAAACCTACATTTATCTGTTTCTCCCACATGTTCAATGGACTTTGTAAACCAGTGTGTAGGTAGACCACTGTCTTGGGCTGCCAATATTAACCTTTCATCTCTTGGTTTGAATTCACCTCTCCTTAACCATTCCTGCATTTGTTCCTGATCAACATGAGGTTCTTCCAGAAGTTTTCTATACTTGCCACTATATTTGTGATTTTTCCACATTACTTGCCTTTTCATCTGGTCCTTCATCTTATATTCTTTCTTTTGTATTTTGGCACATTCAGTTGCTGTCTGATTTTTATCTACTTCTGGTTTGATTTCCATTCCTGCTTGATGGGGATGGTTCTGCTAGGTTAAGCAGAGAAGTCATTTTAGATTTATTCTCCTCATGTTTCAAAACTTTCAATATGATTGGGTTTCGTGAGGTCAGCAGATATTTGTGAAGTCACACGATTGCAGATCTGTACATGTAATCAGTTTCAAGGAGGCCCATTCTTCCTTAGAAATGGGGAATATATAATCTTGGTATGCACTGATTTTTATAAATCATCTGGTAAGCATGAAGCATCCTTCTTGTTTTAATATCTAATCTATCCAACACGTTTTGGGGCCAATCAATCACTCCAAAACTGTAAGTTAGGACAGGCACAGCAAATTGTTTTATAGCTTGGATTTTGTTCCTGGACGTCAACTCTGTTTTCAGGATTAAGACTTCTAAAGTACTCCTTACTAAGTTTTATATGCATTTGTTCATGTTTTATTGCTAATCCTTCATCAATTCCCAAGTATTTATACACTCCCCCTTGCTCAAGTTCTTTTATATCACATTCTTGTCCCAAACTGATGTTTTCCTGGTGCTGCAGTTTTCGTAATTTAAAGGTTGCTTTTGCACATTTATCAAGGCAAAATGACATTCTAATATCATGTAAAAAAGTTTTGACAACCTGCAGCTGTGTTTCAGTTCCTAGTCTAATGAGCTATACAGTTTTAAATCATCGACAAAGAGAAGATGAGAAGTCTTTAGACTTTGTTGTTTTCTAGGAGCCACATTATAGCCATGCCCTAAGCTGTTAAGTAAACAGCTTAATGGATTAAAGACAAGGCAGAATAGTAACAGTGACAGAGAGTCAACCTGGAATATCCCCCTTTTCATTTTTATCCCTGGGATAGTAATTTGTCCTTTATTATGATTTAATTGCAAAGTAGTCTGCCATTGTTTCATGGTCACTGTGATGTAGTCGATCAGTGTAGGATGTATCTTATACATTGTAAGCACTCTTTTATCCATGAATGTGGGATACTATCAAATACTTTTTTGTAGTCAATCCATGCCATACTTAGATTCTTCCCCTTTTTACAGTTTTCCACTATGACTTTATTAAACATCAGATGATCTTTTGTTCCATATGACTTTCTTTTATTGCCCTTTTGTTCTACTGCCATAATTGAATTTTCTTCTAAATGACCATAAACTCTGTCGGCATCAATTCCCATGTATAGTTTATACATTGTCAGTAGGCAAGTTATTGGTCTATAATTTTTGGGGTAGCTTGCAGGTTCATTCTTAAGTAGGAGCATTGTTTTACCTGTTGTTAGCCAGGTTGGTGTCTGTTTGGGATGTGCATATAAATAGTTCTTACTCATGGCTAAGTCTTCATGCAAATATGTTAATACTTTTAACCAAAAGTTTGGTACTGCATCTGGGCCTGGGCTTTTCCAATTAGAGGCTTTTCTTAACTTTGTTTCAATCTCTCTGGCTGTTACTTCATACCATTTCATGTCTTGTACCTTTAAACTTCTTATTCTTTCTTTTATTTCTTTTATCCATTTAGCATCTTTGTTGTGTTTCAGAGGATCATCATAGATACTTCTCCAAAATGCATCTATTTCTCCTTTTTTTGGTGGTCTTTCAATTCCTTTTACCTTGTTTCCCAATTCTCTATAATATATAATATATGTCCATGCTTTTCTTAAAAATATCTAAACTAGTACTTGCTTTTATGTAATTTGATAGTCTGTTCCAAGCATCAGCTACTCTGTCAGAGAACCAATTAGTACACTTCTCATTCCTATAGAATCTTCTACATAGGTTATCTGATGATTCTCTAGTACTTTTTGATAACCCCAAACATTCCCAGAGGTAGATGTCCCTAAATGCCCTATATACCTGAATAAGATCTCCTCTTAGATATCTGTAAGAGACACTGTACACATTCAGATATTTTAACCTTTCATAATAACTTAAATGTTCACATCCACAGACGCTTTTGGTGTATTTCCCCTGTAATCTTTCCAGTTTAGTTATGCTTGTTTTCGTATAAGATTTCTATATTTTTATTTCATACTCAAGTTTGGGTCTAATGTAACTAACAAACACTGACTTCTTGATTTCTGATTTCCTAGACTTTATAAATCACTTTATACAACCTATAGTTCTATAATTCACTAATCAATTGGTTTATATGATTAGAAAAACTCAAAGCTGGATCTACCCATATACCCAGGTTCTTAAAAGAACCTGCAGTTTCAGTCATTGTGTTCTGTATTAAATAATTATCTATCAATTTATGTCTCCCAAATCGCATATGCTTAGCCTTTGATGTATTTATCAGCACATTATTCTCCTGTGCCAAAATGGCCAATTTAGACAAGTTATTTTACAGACATGCCCTATCTGTAACACATACAATCAGTTTACCCAATTTCAGGTCATCTGCATATAGACTGTAGAACACCTCAGATGAAAAAGTTAGGGCTGAAAGATACAATCTAAACAAGAAAGGGCCTAGGACAAAGCCCTATGGGACATTCTGACTGTAACCAAGAATGTCACCTCTCCAATTGCTGTATGGCGCTAGGATCCGCCACATAACACAAGCACTCAGGTCACTCCAAGGCAAGTACAAATATGACTCAGTCATTGTCCATGCTGGTGTGAATGACCTGAGACGTACCTCCCTGGACTACATGAAAAGAGACATAGAGGAGCTCTCTGAGCATGTAGCCCAGGCCGGTATGACCCTGACCTTGAGTAGCATCTTACCCTCACCAAGAATGATGCCACAATATGAAGACAAGATGATCAATTTCAACAATTGTCTTAAGTACTGGTGTCATTCAAAGGGGATCCAATGCCTGTCAGCTTGGGATGATATGCTCGACAAGCCACGATGGTTCGCTAGGGACGGCTTGCACTTGTCTCCCCTGGGCTTTCGGATATTGGCAAAGGCTCTTGCTACCCCCATAGTGCCTTTTTTAGGCAAGGCTCAAAAGACAAACCCACCTCCATAGGTATCACAAGGGATAAGAAACTAAGAGTAATGCTACTCAACGCCAGAAGTCTAAACCTCAAGATGCACGCACTCGAAACTCTCCTTAGCATGGAGAACATCGATATCTGTGCAGTAACAGAAACCTGGTTCAGGGCTCCCGAGAGCATGCCAGCACTACCAGGTTATACCTCATACCATGCTTTTCGGCCCCAAAACTTGGACCGAACCACAAAAGGAGGGGGAGTATCGATATTCATCAAAGATACCCACACCTCCAGGTTGGTGGCAAAGCACGAAGCATCAGAGACTATCCATGTGCAACTAACAGTGGGTAAAACTGCCTTCCAGTTTATAGCCTGCTACAGACCACCCTCCCAAACCCATGAACCCCACTCGGCCTTCCTGAGAACACTGGAAAATATGAAGGCCTCTCCAAACACCGTTATATTGGGTGACTTCAACTACCCAAACATGGACTGGGAGCATTACTCTAGCTCCAACACCCTAGCCCAAAGGTTCCTAGAATTTATAAACTCAAATGCTATGGAACAACTTGTTACCACTCCCACAAGAGGGGAAAACATACTGGACCCGATTATCACCAACATGGGGACTCTATGCTCCAAACCAGAAATGTATCCCTCACTGGTAAGATCAGACCATAAACTAATCTCACTGGATATTCACATCCCGACCCCACCCCCTGCCCAGAAAACCACAGTGAAAAACTTCTCTAAAGCAAATTTCACACTCCTCAAAACCGAGGTGGAATCCTTCAAAGCCCCCGGGCCTGTGGAAATTACAGCCCAGACCGCAGAATCCTTTATAAATGCATTCTATGAACACCTTCAGGAATGCATGGATCATGCGATCCCAAATAAAACCAAGACCCAATCTTCCAAAGGCAGACGTCCTGTCTGGTGGACCCCAGCCATAAACAAACTATACAATAGAAGAAGGAAGCTACTAAATGATAGAGCAAAATCCCAAAAAGGGAAGGCATCACTGATCAGTATTAGCAAAAAACTATGGGCACTCATAAAATTGTCTAAGGCCAGCTTCGAGAGAAAAATTGCACAGGACACTAAGGATAATCACAAGGCTTTCTTTAGTTATGTTAGGAACCTGGGTGGAAATTCCCAGATATGCTCAGAATTAGTCCAAAATGACAAAAATACACGGAACCCACAGACATTGCCAACATCCTAGCTGACAGGTTCAGCGCAAACTCCTCCCCCATCCCCACCAAAAGGGCAAATATCTATCCCAGCAGAGTGCTGCCCCCCTGACATCTCAGATGCTCAGGTAAGAGCCGCCCTCTCCAAAGCAAAAACACAGCATCAATGGGACCAGACGGTGTCCCGGCTGCCCTACATGAACTCCAAGAAGAGCTAAACCCAAACATAAAACTACTGTTCAATCTCAGCCTTACTACAGGATATGTGCCCAAAGAGTGGCGTACAGCAACAGTGGTCCCTCTCCATAAAGGTGGTGCCTCAACGGATCCTGGAAACTATCGCCCCATAAGCCTGACTAGCTTGGTCTGCAAAGCTATGGAAAGGATCATCATGGACCTCATAAATAAAGATATTGGGGACCTACAGACACTGGATCCTACCTAGTTCGGCTTTGTTAAAGGCTGATCCTGCCTCTTAAACCTGGTTGATTTCTTTGAAACAGTCACCAATGCCATTGATGAGGGGAAGGTGGTCCACACAGCCTACCTGGACCTCACAAAAGCCTTCGATACAATACCCCACTCGGGCATTATAGATAAGCTCACCAGCTTAAATATAAACCCCTATGTCACTAGATGGATTGCAAACTGGCTCAAGGACAGAACCCAAATGGTTAGAATTGCTGGAGCCATGTCAGACTCCAAACCAGATACAAGTGGTGTCCCACAAGGCTCAGTCCTGGGACCTCTCTTGTTCGGTATATATTTCTCGGAGGTACAGGCCAACACGGAAGGACTGTGGCTGACCAAGTTCGCAGATGACTGCAAACTGGGTGCCATAATCGACTCTCCAGCCGACACAAGCATCCTCCAAAAGGGCCTCATAGAAACTGACAACTGGTGCCAGAGCCATGGCCTCAAGCTAAATGCCAAAAAGTGTATAGTCATCCCCTTTGGCAAAAACAAAGTGCCCACAAATTACCACATAGGTGGTAATCCATTAAGTACAGAGGAAGTAATTAGGGACCTGGGGACCCAAGCTGATAGCAATCTCTCATTGGGCAACCACGTGGCCAAAGTGGTTAGAAAAACATTTTATGTAGCCCACCTAATCATGAAGGGATTCACATTTAGATCAGGGGAGGTCATCGTGCCTCTTTACTCATCCCTCATCAGGCCCATAATTGAGTACAATGCCCCTTTTGGGATGTACCTTACCAGACACCTGCAGCAACTGGAAAGACCCCAAAAGTACCTCACCAAGAGGATCAAAGGGCTCAAACAGATGCCATATGCTGCCCGGTTAAAGAAACTCCAGCTCTACTCAGTGGCATACCGCCTGTTTAGAGGCGATCTGTGCCTGACGTATAAAGCCATGTCCAACCCGGAATTAATGGACATGCTGCACCTCAGAAAATCCAAATCCCATCGAGCTACACGCTCGAGAGACTTGAACCTCAGCACTGAAATAAATAGGACATGCTGGAGGGACAGATTCATAACCCAGAGGCTCCCTTCACTCTGGAATAAAATCCCAGTCCAGGTTAGGCAGAGTCCCTCATTGACTCTCTTCAAGAGGAATCTTGAGGAGTGGATGGGAGATCGTAGGTTTACCCCGGGTATCACTTCTGTGTCACTGTTAGACAGAGGCACAGTATACTAACCTCGAAAAAGGGCTTAGCAAAATAAATTTAAAATGGGTGGCGAAAGCCAAACACATTCTGGCTAGGCTTATAAATGCCCTAGGGCAGATAGCCTAGTATGAACCTATGAACCTATGATACTTGCCATGTCATATTTGTAAGCCATGCAGCTATTCGTGAATCCTATATTGATATGTGATCATTCTAATTTATTGATGAGTGTCTTGTGTATGTCAAATTCTGACATTAAATCTATATAAACTACATCACTGTACACTGGGGCAGTAACTAAGGAACTTCAACCTTCACCATTGTCTCTGATAAGGGAACATCACTGAAAGCAGAGATAGAAATACACAATTTCCCCTAAGAGTAGACCAGGAACAGGCTCCAAATCTAGTACTGGACTATATGCTTCACTCCAGGTCCCCAAATTATTCTTCACCCTAACAACTACAGGGTACTGTGTCGCAGTTCTAGGTATTTGACACACTCACTATTAAATATTTGATATTCACACATACAAACACTCTTGGGAAAGACTGGCACAGATTTATCTGCTATATCCTCTTTCCCAAATTACAAGGTAATAGCTGCCACCAGTCAAATACCACAACACCCTTCAATCAAAAGGGGTGTTCAATTATACTTGGTGAAATAAATATTGCTATACATGGTAGCATATAATCCCAGCAGTAAAGCTTTCTGGAGTGACCCTGGTGTTCTCAGAATAAACATAAACACTCTCAGGTTACTAAAAGTACTTTCTAAATAACGAGTCACAATAAAAGGTAGCAAAATATTTAATAATAAATACAATTACAGACATTTACCATTTTTTTCTTCCTTGTTACTTGTTGTGATTTTCTTGTTTTCTTTCTTTTTTGTTTCTTTCTAAATACTCTGAATCCTCATATTGCTGAATACTTGCATCTAGAATTCTAAAGTTGTCAGGGGCATTGTCTTGTTTCATAGGGGTTGAATGATCTTTTCACATAATAGACACATCATTCCTAAATGTGTTATATTTGCTCTTTGCCTAACATTAGTTATCTCACCAGTCCAGTCATTTATAACATGTAACAGTTCTCCAGGCCGTGCCACTTGCACAGGTTCAATCATCATCAGTAAGTCTAGATTTACTTCTAATAATGGCAAACAAATCATCCATCTTTTGACATGAGGAACACAGATCACCAGTGCATTTGTTACACTGTACAATATATTTGTGCTTTAGTAAATGATTAATGGCATACTCATTGAAGGAATCCATATTCAGCTTCAAACAAAATATTATAAAAGAAAAGAATAATCAAAATCAGAGATTTCAAAGAGAACTTAAATCAACTTCTAAGGGAAAAATCACGCAAGCAATATACAACTAAATACTGGTTAATACAGTAAAGTTGTTGTTCTGGCCATACAAGTTCTAAAAGTCATGAAAGTCAGACAAAGTCAAAGTCAGACAAAAGCTGTTATTCCTTTACTTCATGGGCAAATGCACACGACAGTTTCTGCTTACTATCGCTTGCTGTTGCTCTTCTTATTAACAGTATAGATAAATAAATCACAAACTAAGATAGGATTGTTTAGATAAGGTCTAGATTGTCCTCTCTGCAGTCTATTTGAATTTATAGCTGACTACGTTAGGATGGTTAGAGCTTGTCTGTTTAAAAGCCATCCCTTTCTAACAACCAACAGTGAAAATTAAAGGTAAAACAACAAAATGGAGGTCAAAGTAAATCTTCTGGTCTACAAGCTATCCTTTCCTTCCTACTAGCATGAAAAGCCATGGTAAAAAATAAAATATAAATTCAAATAAAAGTTATTTTAGCAGCCATCTCCACAGTAAATGGCAAACCAAAATAGGATTGTTTAGCTAAGCTTTGGCTGAAACTTTTCAAACCATCTCTTAGTAGGCTATAGTTTGTTTTGGAAAAGTTTCTCATTCTTATTGCTCCTGTGGAGATATCAGATCTGATTGTCACTTTCAATGAGACAGATTTATGGTCTGACCTTACCAGGAAGGGCAGAACACAGGGCATAGTGCAGTAATCTCCCATATTAGAGTACTAAGTCCAGAAACATGTGAGCCCCTTGTGGGGGTACAGACTTACTGTTCCAGAACATTTGTATTAACAAAGTACAGGAACCTCAGGGTGATTGATCTTCACTAATTTACATCACCCACTCGATAGAAAGATAGTTGAAATGTTCTATGACCAAGGTGTTTGGCTGTATAGTGAGTGACTCAAGCAAGTCCATGTAGATGGTGTGCTTCTCATGGTTCATAGAGGCGGACCTGCAGCAATGATGTCTTAGGGTGTTTTACCTGTAGTTATTTGGACCTGGAGTAGCTCAAGAGAGTCGTACTGTTTAACCAGTCTTAAGATGTATTTGGATTTAATGAAGATGGATACCCTTCCACCTTTGGTTCTTTCATACTCGTTTTGAGGTCTGAACATGTGGAAGGCATTGTAGCCTTGCATGGCCGGGGTGCTCTCTATGGCCTTGAACCAAGTCTCAGTGACTGCACAAATGTTAGCATCCTCCATGGCAAGAAGAGCTTCCAGGAAGTGCAGTTTTCTGTTTAGGCTCCTAGTATTAAGCAGCATAACCTTGATTTTGTCCATAGTGGAATTGTTTTTACATTGGAAGTTTTGTTGTTTTGGTATTGCCTAAAAAAGGAACTATGGGGGAGGCAATCATCTTTGACAGTATCTGAAACCATAGAGAAGGCAGGTGAAGACCATCTGTGGCAAAGCAGCATAGTTTATCAACCTTGTCTTCCTAGGTTGACAGATATTGGATCCTCCTGGATTGATACCAGAATCTAGGCCAATTGTTGAAGTCAATCATTTTTTATTTATATTTTGGCATAATCCTGGGTGAAGGTAGAATGCTGCTTAAGCCTAGGGTCATACATGCCTGGGAAACATAATCTGAGAGTTAAATCATGTCTCTCTTCATGTAGTCCAGGGAGGTACTTCTCAAGTCATTCACTCCAGCTTGTACAATGACAAAGTCCTAATGGCAATTGTTGTTAACTGACTTGAGTGCGTGGGTGATTTGATGGATCCTGGCACCTGATAGGCAGCTGACCCTGACATTCTCCTTGTCCAGCCTGAAAAGGGGGACATCTGTGCGTCACACTATGGAACCTTCTATGACCAGGACATTTGGTTTTGAGGTGTTCTGCCTTAGGGGCTTATTTGCTGAGACACTGGTATGTGTGTTGTTATGTGTAGTAGATTTTATTCATGCTCTAGTGCGTGTAAGTTGTTTGCACTTGGGAGTTCTCTGATCTTTTGGTAAGCTCTTAGTGAGTACCTCCGTGTATGTGGGTTTATGTGTCATGACTTTATCTTGTGTGAGAAGAGAGGTATATGTGCTGACAACTGGTTTAATGTCTTGTTTATTGTTACATGAGAGGATTGAATCCAGTTTCATAGTATAGTTACATCTCTCATGTACTGCATTTGCATATTGTAAGAGCAAATGGTCATCAGTATATATGAGGCAATTAATATATTGCCTCAGGATACCAATGTCAATCAGGTTGGTTGGACAAATGTTGGGAAACTGACTGTCCATAGTAGCAGGTTAAACCATAATTACTGTTAGGGGGTGGGCAAGTTAGATCAGCTTTTGCTCTAGGGTTAGCAGGGTGACTTATTTTATTGAGGATTAGGGATAAAAAGGTGTAACAATGCTGCTCAGTGCTCAGGTGAGTTGGCTGCAGCGCAGCAGGGAAGCCTGGGAGGGTTCTTTGTACTGTTCTTTAGGGAAAATGCTGTATCTAGGTGTTTGCATCTATACAGGGCACTACAAACCCCTGTTGCACTGTGCTCAGCTAAGGGCAAATGCAAGGCTTAAATACAAGCAAACTGAAACAGTTTTAAACCAAACTACCAGTAGGAAAGGCCCACACAGAGTCTTATTCCAGCAATCCCCAACTCAGATGGGTCCTGAACTACACACTTCTGTATAATGCAGAGAGAAAAATCAATTGCAGATTTACAAAAAGAAACTGTTTAACTGAAAATAAAATGACTAAAAGTTAACTATTGTGAATTTCCTATCAGGGCTGCACATCTGGTTACCAAACTCTGATTGATTCACTGCCTTATATTATACAGTGATGCAAACACTTTTGGATATAACAAATTTTCCATGTTCTATAATATGTGGCATTATTTACTGCAATTTTAATTGGGTTTAAAAGCTAGATATTTGCTATCTGATGAAACAACATTATTTTGTTTTTCTACTATTCTTTCACTGTGTTTATTTATTTATTTGGAGAAAAGCTCCAATAGCAGTTAACAGTATATAACATAAGTACAGTAGGGAATATACAGTATACAAAAGCATAAATATACAATTTAAAATACAAATGCAAAATCAGGGAGTATATGTTTAAAAACACAAATGTTAAAATATATGTCAAAAGTAATACAGAGAATATAGTTAAAACTACAAGTCATAGAGTGTTTATACACGTTTAGTGTTTGTTCCTAACAATAATGTTAGAGATCAGAGGTTATAGTACATGACACTGAAGGGAGGTTTGAAAGAGATGACAGGAACAGGAACAGTCTCAATTTGAGGTAAGGTAAGAATGGAGGAGAGATTTGAAATCAGAGTGGTTGTGAGTACAGTGGGGGGGGGATTCCTTAGTTTAGCTAAAGAGTGTAATAGAAGTAGTTAGCCAGGAGGGCGTAAGGGTTTAAAGATTTCAAGGAGGTTTTGGTTTTCAGATCTAAGAGTACAACTGGGAAAATAAGGGGTTAAGAGAGATGAAAAAGAGGGGCAGATGGAGAGTTGGAATATGAGTTTGTGAGCAGTGGTGAGTTGTATGAATTTCAGGTAATTAGGAAGCTCAAGCTAATTTAGGGAGTGGAGGGAATGGCAGTGATGGGAGGAGTATTTGGCCCCTGTAGCAAATTTACAGACTTTGTTATAGAGGCTTCCAGTTTGTTTTTTTTTTTTGGCTAAACTGCAGATGAGTAAGTAGAGGCACACCATACATAAGAATGGGGGGGAAGGTAGGAGGAGGCTAGAGTACGTCTGGTAGAAGCAGTTAGAAAGCAATTTTGTCTATACAGCAGACCTAGTTTTTGGTGGGTTTTTTATATTATTTTGTATGTGTATATCAAATTTTAATTGCTCATCAATGGTGACTCCAAGTAGTTTGGTGTGAGGTACAATTTCCATTAGAGTGTTATTGTGGCGTTTTATTTAAAAGGAGCTTTTGTCTGTGTTGCAATTTCTCGAAGGAGAGAATATCATGATTTTTGTTTTGTTAGCATTGAGAGTGGGATGGTTGTTTAGCATCCAGGTTTTGGTATTGGAGAAAGCTGTTTGGGTTTTTTGAAGGCGGTCAGAGGGGAGAGTTTGCTGTACAGATGATTGTGGAATCATCAACATATTGAATCAGTGTAGCATTATCTATGGATTTGTGAAAGTTATTAATGAAAATATTGAAAAGTAAGGAGCTGAGAATAGAGCCTTGGTGGGTGTCGGAGGGATTGTTGAGAAAGGATGAAGTGGGATCTTTCCCTTTAACAGCTTTTTATCTGTTGGAGAGATAGCCTGTAAACCAGGCTATGGAGGAAGGAGAGAAGTTGAGGCAGGGAAGTTGAGATAAGAGTAGAGAATGTCTGACAGTGTCAAAGGCTTTGGAAAGATCTAAGTAAATGGTGGATATCATTTTCCCAGAGTTGCAAGCATGACTAATGGTGTCTGGGAAGGATAGAAGAGCAGTTGTAGTGCTGTAGCCAGGCCTGAAACCATGTTGTGGTGGGGTAAAAAGATGATTGTGTGTTAGTTATGGCAAGAGTTGGTTATGAATTAACTTTTCAAGGATTTTAGAAAGAGGTGAGAGAATAGCTATAGGGTGGAAGTTAGTTGTGTTTGTGTTATTGCTGCCTTTGTGTAGTGGGATGACAAAAGCTTTCTTCCAGAGTGAGGGGACACAGGCTTCTTGGATGGACCTGTTGATAAGAATGGAAATGGGGAGGGCAATGCTGTCTGCGTCCATCTTAAGGAAGGATGGGGGCAGATCATCAGGAGCACAACAGCAAGGCTTTTTTTTTTGCTGCTGGTAGGGATAGGTTTAAGACTGAAAGGTGGAGTGTTAGAGGGAAAAGCAGTGGATGGGGGACTATGAAAGGGAGAGAGGATAGGGAAAGTTTGCAGTTAGTTTGGCTATGCAGTCAACAAAAAAGGTGTTGAAATTAGATGTAATTTCATGGTTTGGGAAGTTTGGGTTAGGGCATGGATTGTCTTTTCTACCAGGGTTTAGAAGTGAGGAAATGCAATTCCAGAACTTTTTGGGGTTAGAATTATGTTCCGATTGGAGTTTGAAGTAATATGCCTTACAGTCTTTAGTTAGTAGTTTCTTCACTGAGTTGAGGAGCTATTTGAATTCTATTAGAGAGTTTGTTAACTTATTTTTTTGGTATTGCTTCCAACATTTGTATCTGAGGTGCATTAGTTTTCCTGGAGTATTTAGATAGCCATGGAACGGTTTTGGCTTTTATTCATTTTGTTCTAAGAAGGACTAGGCTGTTTAGTAAGTCTGGAAAGGTTTTGTTAACCTAATTAGTTGCACTGTTCAGAGGCACAGTCTTTAAGGGGGCCCAATTCATTTTTTTCAGACAGTCGGAAAATGTCTGTGGATTGAAGTTGGTGAGATTATGCTTAGCTTTTATTTGAGAAACATATATAATGTTTGACAGAGTAACAGTCGACAGTAACAACAATGGTGAAACAAACACTAGCTGAAATGGAAGGTGTACTTCAGGCAAAAGGAGGGTTATATCAAGGAAGATGAAGAGTCTTCCACTTTTGTGCCATGGTTTTGTTTGAGAAACATATACAGTGCTTGACAGATAGTACCAGAAAGACAGGAGACAATTTTGCTCTTTCCTTGGCTAAGGAAATTTCATCTTCAAAATATTTGGCTAATAAACTGAGAATAAAGAGACATAACATTTCTTTGATTCAAGTCACGTAGGGCAACTGTATTAGATACACTAATCAATGGCAAAAGAATATTGAGGAGCAGGGAATATTTTCCCTCCATTTAAAGAAGATTCTGGGCAGACTCTGTCAAAGCTGAACATAAGGTTCAAAAACATGATAGACATGAGCTCTATAAGACAAATTTCCTTAAGAAAACTATGGCAGCTACTGAATGTAGTACACCTGTAAAACTTCAGGACCAGGCAGGAGTACTCTCAACTTCTTTAGAGATTTCAAAAAGAAACAGTGACAATTTCTGATTTTGTTTTAAGATTTCTTTCCCAAGTCTACTCAATTAGCAGTGTTTTCTGCATAACTTTGGTAATGAGAAGTTAGATCCCAGCAATCATAAATCTATATTTTATTTAAATTTAGAGATTATGATTAACTTAAAAATATTAGCATGTCACTTGTAGCAGTTATCCACAATGTAATGATACCATTTAACAAGGTATTGTTAAAGGTGGAGTAGTGTGACCAAACTTCTTGAGACTGTTGTTTAATATCCAGAAAAAAATGGATAATGTAATATTCTAGGAGCTTCCTTGTCCCTGGATTTCAAAATAGCCTCTGGTACTGCCTTGTTGATGAATCTGTGTTTGGCTTTGATACATATGGATTTCCATCACCTTTAAAGAGAAACATGTGGTGTTCTAAAACTCTTTTATATCTATAGTGTGAACAAATGGAATATTCCCATTTTGAGGATTAGTAAGGGTACTGACCATGGATGCCCTCATTCCCTTTTTTATGATGGTATTTGAACTTTTACAAGTTTCTTAAGGTCTGCTTTGTCTCACTTATCAACACTCTGTATTTCCTCCCTAATTTAAATAAAGCCTGTTTTAAGATGACTGCAGCTTTTACACCACATATCTGTGCAGACACCTTACACTAATGATAGACATCACATATTACTACACCTCCTAGTCTGGGAAATTCCTAATCACTGATAAAACTAAGACAATTCCCCTTAAGAGCATGTTTAATTGAAAATTCATGCGTGAAGATAGTTTCCAAATGCATATACCTATGTATTACTATGACAAGCAATGTGGACAAGTTAGCATAGTCTAACTTCTGCCCATTTAGCAATGAGATAGTAATTGAATTTAACACCATGAAACAGTAAACCTTTTTCTAAGTAGTGTATGCATTATTAAAATTATGATGTTTTTGCAAATGTTTCTTTTTTAATTAAATACATATTACATTTCACATTCACTAAATACATCCACACATTCATTTCAAATGTATGATTTCCTATAGATGGAAATAAAAATGTTTTATACCCAGGTCTGGGGAGAAATACTCTTCCATTAACATTCAGTATGCTAATGATTGGCAAATCTTTAGATCAAGCACAAAACCAAAAACTGTCAAGTTACACTTAAGTTCCTTATGTTTCAAATTTCGATCACCTCAGATTAAAAATCAATAAGATAACAAAAAGGAATAAACAGTCGTGATGCTGAGGTTGATAATGGATTACTAATATAGAACTTATTATTTAGTTAATGGTGTTAGGATCTACTTCTGTAAATGGTTTGGATATCAAACAGAAATGAGAAGTACTTCTCCAAAGAATTATCACTATATAATGATCAGGGTGAGATAGTATATATTTTTTATGTTTTCCAATTTTCATCTTAATTAACTTTTCTTTGTTGAAAGTATTTACAAGTGGCTAAACTCCCATCTAAAGCAAATGGTAGGAGATGGGTCAGCATGGAAATTGTTGGAGACCTGAATCAGAGCAAGTTGACTATAAGCATATGGTTTGATTATCCCTTATATGTCTGATAATTGGTGTTCAAGGACTGATAATGTTGCTATGGCCTTAATAAATAACTTGCCCAATAGTAAGGATTGACATCTTTTGGACTTAAGGTCATATATGAGCACACTAAAGACTATATCTATTAGTTTGATAAGGATGTGTTCATTAATTGTTCTTCTTGTAGCCATTTTCAAATGCTGGGAACTTTCTCTGGAAGACTGGAAAATATTGTCAAATGTTTAGTCATAAACACAGAGCCAGTTTTAACAATCGGTAGGCAGACAATTCTTATAAATCTGTTCATAGATTGATGAATATCATATTCCGTATGTATCTGTTCAACCTTAAGGATATCTTTTGGGCTTTTTTTCTATTTTTGATATTCAGATTTGCTCTAGCATTAAATGCTAGATGCTCCTACAGTTAATATGCTGCTCACTACTGGACCGCATGCAGATGTTAGGTAGCACTGGTATTCAATACACTAATTAATATTTAGTATATGAGAAATAATCATATTGTCAGATATTATTCTCACTCAACTCACTATCCAAACAGTACAAGGATAAGATTTACAGAAATAACTCCTCTATCCATGGAACATTCCAAGATACTGATGCCAGGAATGCAACAAACATTCTCATTATTATTTTATTGCTAGGATATACCATCAAGGATCACTTTTTATAAAGTGTTACATATGTGGGAAATGACCAATAACTATTACAATGTAGAGAAATGCAATCTGTGGCAGTATGTGTGAAACACAGAATGTAAAATTCATTAATGGTCCACCAGCTAATGTTCATGTTGGTTTGTTCTTATCAGTGGATGGGCAATTAGTGTAGAACTTCTGTCACTGACATTCAGTTGCATTTTCCCTACAATTAGGTTCAAGCTCATTCATGTACAGCAGCTTGGCAATGTGCTTGGCTTAATTCAATTGTCTCCTTACAACACAGAATTCTGCAATCGCAACAAAAGAATCAACACCGTGTTATTCAGATGCATGTTGGAGTGCTGCAAGAAACATTTTCTGATCTCCCTTGTGTCCAGCAGAAGCAGAAGTTTCCCCAGTTTTTTACCTCCTGCATTAACGTTAGTCTGTGCAGCAGGCTAGGGATGTGGATGCCTCTTTATCATCTTCAGCATAACTCTCCATTTATTTTCTTCTTTTTTTACCTAAACCTTTAATTCCAGCTACTGTTCATTTCAATATTGATGTAAGTTTTCATTGTTAGTATAACAACCATTATAAATGTTTTGGAAATATGTGTGGGGAGTGGAGCAATCATAGTGGAGTGAACTATTTTCCATATTAACCAAGACCATGGAGCAATTAAAATGAGAAATGTTGCCAGGTTTACAATTTTTCAGACCTATGTGGCATTTCTTAGTCTTCTGTTAGTGAAATTCTTCTTAAATCATGCATTTCCTTTCTAGGTCTGGACATCCCTAGACCATGAATTTCTTCAACTAATCATTACCATATTAACTTAGAAATTTTATGGATTTCTACACCCTTAACTATTCCCATTCTATGCCACAATTCTTCTAAACATATGCTTCTGATATATGACCCACACTCTTTACCTTTATCCAAGCTGATAAAAAATAAATAAATAAATAAATAAATTATAATCTACCACATAACCTCACTGTACTTAGGTAGTATTCATTATAATAAATAAATCTTTCCAAGGAGAACTTACTTCTTTTAAAGATGATTCTAATGGAAGATGGGTATTATTTACTAGTGAATATCATAATCTAAATAAACCTTTACTCTTTCTTAATATATACAGCCCCTGCTCTAATCAACATCTCTTCATTTATGAAATCCTTAATATACTAGCTAACCACCCAAATCATTTGTATATCATTGGTGAGTACTGAAATGCTTTATTAAATCTAGACAAAGATAGATCACATAATGAAAATAGGCAGTAGCAACATACCACTATAGCACTTGAAGAATTACAAAATACTTTTGAACTAACTGACCCCTATATTACATTCCAATATGATGAAACAATATCAAGATTCACTTTTTTCTCAGCCACTCATAAAACCTGGTCAAGAATAAATGCTTTTCTAATTTCCCAGTCATTGCTTTCAAACAAACTAAATTATGCTGTATCCCCTAGAACTATCTCAGACCATTCAAAAATCAGTCTGTTAAAAAAATTTTCAAACATATAAACAAAATGTTCTCTACTCCAATAATTGGACATTAAATCCTACAATCATTCAAAACCAAGAAACAGCACAGGAAATCCAGAATGTCATAGCCCAACTTCAAAATGACTTTATATCTACCCATATTCATTATGATATTCAATGGGCGGCTTCCAAAGCAGTCATTAGGGGTATAATTATTCAAAAATCTGCATGGTTAAAAAAAAAATACAATAACTTTAAAAAGGAACTAGAAACTCAAATAAATATTGTTGAATTAGAACTTCAGAAAAAATACTCTAAAGACCTGGAGGAAAAAGTAATAGAATGGCAAAAGCAATTACACAAACACTATCTAGAAAATATCTCCCTGTTAGAATTAAAGTCAATATATCAATATTCAGAATAGGCATAAACACCTTCAAAATTCCTAGCTAGAGTAATTAACAAAAAAATGGCCCACCGAGAATTAAAGAAATAGTGTATGAAGGACTGGTGAAGCACAAGGACCAAGATATTGTAGATGCTTTTCAAGACATATATAAGAAACTATACAACATACCCTTATCACTATCTACACACAATTTTGGTGATTTTTTATATAATATAAAATTTCTACAAATTACGGAAGATAAAAAAAAAACTCCTAATAACACCCCTGCAATTAAATGAGATAAAAGCTGCAATAAACAAACTCAAACCAGGTAAATCCCCTGGGCCCGACAGCTACACCTCTAAATTTTATAAACTATTCATGGAACCTATTTCCAAAGTATTATTAAAAGTTTTCAACTTTATAATACAACATGGAATAACAGATAATTATATAAATAACTCCAAAACAGTGCTAATTCCAAAAATGAATTTAGATCCAACAGATCCAGAAAACTAAAAACCAATAGCCCTGATAAATACTGACCTTAAAATCCTAGCTCATGTTATAGTAAATAGACATAAGAATGTACTCCCCTCTATCATTTCCCAAGAAAAAATGGGCTTTATGATAAACAGGCAAACAAGTGATAACATCCTCCTTTTAGATACCATTATCAGACTTCTTAATACAAATGCCCCAGATATGTCCTCACGGCGGATGCAACAAAAGCTTTTGATAGAGTTAATTTACATTTCCTATTTAATATATTGCCTTTATATGGTTTTCCTCAGGAATTCATAAGGGTAATTAAGATTCTGTATCAGAAAGCTTCTACCACTATTCAGATAAATAAGTTCAAAACTAACCCTATACTGTTATCCAGTAGTACAAGACAATGTTGCCCTCTTTCCCCATACCTCTTTAATCTTTATCTAGAACCCCTTCTTCTGTTTATTTCACAACAAACCTTCCATCACATACCTAGAATCTATAATACAAATCTTATATTCTCTGCTTTTGCTGATGACTTAAATATATATTTTCAACTTCCCACTACTGACTTCCCAAAAATACTTAAGCTATAGATGAGTTCTCAGAAATCTCTAACTATAATTTAATCTAAACAAATCCCACATATTTCCCATGAATCTTATAGGTCATAAGGAATTTTACTTTCCCATGAGTGAGATCAAGATAAGTTACCAGATAAAATACATAGGAATAATATTTACTCCTGACTTTAAGGATATGATAAAGTATAACCTATTGCATACATGGACCAGTATTGAAAGTGATATCAATAGGTGGAAGAATATTAATATGTCATTACTCTCACTAGTACTGTGGTGGTGGTGCTGCGGTAGCATTGTCGCCTCACAGTAAGATGTTGTCCTGTTCGATTCTCAGCTAGAGCGTCTTCTGTGTGGAGACATGCGTGAATGGGCGTACCTTCATTGAAGGTTGTGCGTCAGAGCTGGCAACTCGGCATGTAAAAATCTACTGCCAATCATTAGTGGACTGGAATTCCGCTGTGGTGACCCCTAACTGGGAAAAGCCGAAAGACACAACAACAACAACAACTCTCAAAAGCTAGTGTTGTTAAAATGAACCTTTTGCCGAGAATACTCTTTCAACTAAATGCCACTTTTTCAAATAGTCCCCAAAAATTCTTCCTTGCTTTAGAAAAAGCTATACCAAGATTCTTATGGTACCCCAAATCCACTAGAATTAAATATGACAAACTTGTACTTACCAAAGATAAAAGGAGATTGGGATTACCTGATTTCAAACTCTATTATAGTATAATTACCACCTATAGACTAATACAGATAATAAGCCATGACCCGTATGTAAATACCTGGACAACCCAATGGACCAAAATCTGGTCTGAACAAACTGAGTCCCTTGGATATAACAGCAAATCCCTACCATTTTTAAATCTAAATTAAAATGGCATATTCACGAAGAATATAGACCACTAATTAAATACATGATTCTTACTACACAGAAATTATTTATATCATTGCAATTATTAGATGCTCTTGCCTTTATACCACCACTCCACCTAAATCTCAACCTACTAATAAAAAATAAACCCTTAAATCTAACAAACTACCCTCTGATAAACGATCTCACAGTATGGGAAATATACCAATGGAGAGAATCCAATATACAACAAATAAGACTAGAACTAAATCTTACTAAGAAATATACTGTTATTCCTACCCAAATCCATTATCTCATAAATGCTAAATTCTCACAAACACAAGTCAACTTGCAGGATATTAACTTAGTTAAATTAATACTAGAAAACCTTGAGATGAAAGGGAAAACAATTTCTAGAACGTATAAACTTGTAACGAACATAAAACACCAAAATTCTCTATTATTTTCAAGCTATTGGCAAGAAAAAAAAACAATCTCTGACAGATGAAAATAAGAGACTGGCCACTGAGAATATGATAAAATTCATTCCTTTTAAGAAGCTCCTATATACACAAATTATGATAAATAATATGTATAGTATACCCCCATCAAAACTAAATAAGTTCAATTCCAACTTCTTGCCTATATGTTCTCACTACCCAAACCAAACTGCAGATATTCTCCATGTCATTTGGAAATGTAACAAGGTACACAACCTATGGTGCTCTTTATGAGCTAGGTTAGAGAAGATGGGATATGAAAAATCAACCCTGTCATGGGAGACAGCTATATTGCACATTGACACGACTCAACTTCCAAAAATAAAAAAAAATTTCCTTATCATGATGTGTGCACTTATTATATTTTATATCACTAAAAATTGGAATGTCACATCTCCAATTACATGGGAAGGCTTTAGCAACCTTGCTATTAAATATATCTCATCTCACAAACTAGTTTATACAAAAACAAAAAGGAAACATTATTATCAGAAATATTGGGGTTACTTACTAGATGTAATTCTTAACAAAGAAAGATTGTCTATACACTGACATGATAAGACAAATTTATATTATGCAATAACTGCATTATAACCAGTTTTTAGCTTTTTCTTTTTTTTTTTTCCTCTACTTTCCCTTTTTACTCTTTATATATCTAATTATATTCCCTAATTACATTAAGTATAATAAGTGGTTGAATTTCTATATTTATCTTCTTCATAAAATATGTCACTTATACTATCCCTCACTTTCTTAAGTAATGTTGAAAACCTTTTATACTCCATTTGATGATGTAGTGACTTCTATTGTATATAGTATATATATATATTTCTTGGTTTATTAGTTTTTTGAAGGTTTGCTTTTTGTATGTACTGTTTGTTTTGTGTGTTTGATTGGATGTATTGCTGTTAATATCTGAAAATTCAAATAAAGAGATTTTGGGGAAAAAAAAGGTAGTATTCATTACCCATTTAATGAGTGCTTTAATACTTCTTATCATATTGTTCGTGTAAATTGTCTTAACTTTCATGTATTATCTGGATCTTTTCTCCCAGGGCCTCTGTTGAAAATGCATTCCTGACCCAGTTGGACTTTCCTGGTAAACAAATGTTAAATAAAATAAATAAAATCTAGTTCAAGTTTCTACTACTGATTTCATATTACCCACCAATAGAGTGAGTAATATTCATCATGGAGAATGAGGCCATATTCAGTGTGCTGGACCTATACTTTTTAGTTGGATAAGAAGACCACACTAATCATTAAAGTTTTAAAGGACACTACTGCACTGAAATTCAAAGTAGACATCAAGAAGAATCTGTTAGGGTAATACAGCACTACTCTAAAGTCATTGGAAAGTACTGTACATCAATGTGTTTCTTAACTCAGATGAACCATAAAACCATTACCTTCTACAATGGTGATCTGTACTTTCTTTGGGGAAACTTGATGATCTCAAAAATGCAAGCTGCTATAATAACCTTAGACTGGTAGGACTCCTAGCGGATTTATGTGGCTTCCTTGAGGACCACGTACCTAAAGCTTTGCATCTGACACCACACCAGCTGCTGACCATCGAAAGTGCATGCAGAACACTATACTGACTGGGACAACCTAACTCATCCACAGGCAAGTTATTATGTTGTTTCTAAGCTATGTGGACATATAATGAGTATTATGCACTGTTAAGAAAGCCAGACCATTTATTTTATGCAGTCACCAGGTTCACTTGTTTCAGGACTTCTCACAGTCAATAATGAAGAAATGTAGGACATTTGCAAGCATTAGATCCCTCTGTTACAAGCACAACATTCCTACATCATTTAAAAATCTCAGCCA
Source organism: Protopterus annectens (assembly GCF_019279795.1). Classification (NCBI taxonomy): domain Eukaryota; kingdom Metazoa; phylum Chordata; order Ceratodontiformes; family Protopteridae; genus Protopterus; species Protopterus annectens. Next base: position 186,507,228 of record NC_056729.1, read on the forward strand.
CCTTACTGTGAAATACTTAAACAAACCCTATACCTTTCAGGATCCTGAAGCAGCACTGAACTTTTTCCAGTTACATGTGGTACCACAGTTGGTGACTAATGTGTCCCTTAAAGAAGACTTTACTTCGAAATCCTTCAGCAGCAACAGGATCCAGGAGAAAAGAGATAAAAGTTCCAGCTGGACCAGGGAAGTATGTAGCTGATGATCTGCACAATGGCAAGGATGGCCCTTCCACCCAGGAAAAGTGCATTTGTGAGTTCCCTACCCAGCCCTAAGCCTTATGGAGACAAGCAATAGCTCCTCTTTTTTGCAAGACATGGGCTCCATTAATCTTTCAGGGGAGTGAATGGGGATATTTGGTAAAAAATGCAGAAAACAGAGTCCAACACATATGCTACTGTTGCATAAGATAGGGGCATCAAGAGATTTATTACCAAATCCAGAAACAAGAAACCTCAACTAGGAATGCTGTCTGTGCCAGAAATGCTGACTCTAGGGTTTGAATTTTGCATTTATATGAACTATCAATGACTGACCTGGCTTGGCTTTGTGGTTTGGGGGGAGGGGGTGAAGGCAATTAACTCTATGCTGTCAGAGAGTACCGGTGCATGTGGCAGCACCATCCCCTAGTACTGACTCTAGAACTCGTAGCTTGATTTATTGCATCAGTTTCTTGCAAGCTACATTTCTAACTTGGTTTTGTGTGTTTTTGTTTATGTTAGGTGGTGGAATGCTAAGGATAAAGTGAATGTTATACAAGGTTCAGAGCAGATATAGTACTGTTTCTGGAGTTAAAAATAGGTAAAAGTGTTTCTAGAATATTAAAAGGTTTTAATAAATACAAGTTGTTTTACAGTTTACACACTCAAGCCAAGTCTGGAGTTATCAGCCTAGTTGAGAAATCTTTGGTTGGCTAGTAAAAGAACAGCATCACAATGAGGACAGCAGATCTCTCTGGATAAAGTTGGAAATGGTATTACCCTACTTACAATGGTGAATGTGTATAGTCCAAACATAGACCACCCCTCACTGTATCATGAGTTCTTAACTTGCATTGAAGTCAGACCTCACTGAAACTCTACTTTGTGAATTGGAGGTGACTTTTCTTATCTCAGTTAGAAATAAGACATCTCCCAAGGCTGAGAGGCATGTTAAACCCAAAGGAATAATTAATCTATGTATGGATGATATAGGCCTATTAGATGTATGGAGGGAACTACACCTAGGAGCTGATTTTTACACCTTTTTACCCCCCCCCCCGCCAATACACACACGCTGCAATCTAGTAGACAAGATTATTGGTTAATTTCCAAAGGTCAGTCATACATCTGCAAAGGCCTTAGTGCAACCTATAGGTTCCTTCTCTATAAGTGTGTGGTGGGATTTCCATAACTTAAAGCTAAAGGCCCTGTGTAGTGCAGCTAAAGTTTAGTTTCTGAGCTGTATAGACAAGAAGTGAATGAGCTGGAGCACAAAGCTCAACAGTTATTTATAAAAAGTAAGGCAACTAGATTTCAAGATTTGAGAGTTTTACAAGAGCTCAGACTAGCTCATTAAAAACTAAGCATAATGAGGCAAGAGAAAGATAAATTACATCTACTTCACCTGAAAATCTGTCCCAGGACCATAGGTAATACTCTTTCTCAGGTACTGGCTATGTAAGCAAAGTGATATCACATGCACAGCACAGTATTTAAAATGTTAAGTGGCAGTTCAGGTAAAGGGATAACAGACAGCAAGGGGGCACTTCAAGAGTTTTCTGATTACTGTTGAACTTTATGTAACAAAGGCAGCTTGGACTGGCTCTAATAGGTAAAATAAGTGAATTAGTAAGGAAAGCCCTGATGCCCACAAAATCTAAAGAAAAAGAAGCTGAACTGATGCAACCCCTCAATACCCAGAAATTTTTATGATCTTTGAACCAGATACCTGCAGGCAAGGCCTTGGGCTCAGATGTCCTTAACAGTGAGCTGTAAAAAGAGGCTTGAGTCAAATTACCGCTCCCCTATTTCAACTTATATCAAGTTTTCCTAGAAGAGGGTCAGCAAAACTTCTCCCTTTCCACCTTGCATATAATTGTGCAGCCCAAAACTAATAAAAATCCAACCCAGGTTTGCAATTTTAGTCCTAACTCTTTGATAAATACCATTCTCAAGATTTATGCCAAACTAGGGTCTATATTATATATTCAAACTTTCTAAACTTCGACTCCCATATGTTCCACACAATATGATCGAAGTTTAAAAGTTTGAATATATAATGAAAAAAAACCTTACCTTAACGGTGCAGGTGGGGGGGGGGGGCAAGCCCCCCTGCACCCCCCACAACCCTCCTACTTAAATATACCAACTCTGAGATCGCACTTCAGTACATAAAAGGGAAATTCTCCCATTCTGCACTGAACGGCACTGTTACATTCAATCTTCGAACGCTTGAAATTTTGATCATATGGTGTTGTATGCCATTTGAAATCTCAAGCTTTCATGGTTCTAATAGGAACCCGCCAAACTATGCCAAATTATTGGCCAATAGGCTAGCTAAACTCTCTCATTCCTGGCAAAGTTGACCAAATCCAGGCAGGATTTATTAAGGGGTGATTGGGCTCAGGCCATGTTAGAACCTTACATATGGGTATTCAGGAACTTAAAAGTGACCTTGAGCCTACTGTGGTCATTCTTTTCGACTTTTAGACTTTGAGAAGCATTCAACTGTATAGAGTGGGGGTATCTCTAGGAGTTATTGAAATATATTAAATAACAAGGAGCAGTTTATGTAGGCCATCCAAACCCTTTATGTTACGCCACCAGCAGTGTTAGTAAATAACACCTCATTGGATGTTTTTCCATAGGGCATGCTACCCACAAGTGATGCTTTCTGTCTCCTCTATTTATTCTACATAACTATTGAAGCACTTCATCACACATAAAGTCTTCTAGAAGTAATATCAGAGAAGTATATCCTAGGGGTAGAACTCAATGCATTATTTTTTGTGGACTGCATGTTTTTTTAGAATGCTATTATGAATACCAGTCTTCACTATATTCAGCTTTTAAGTTTTTCATGTAGTCACTGTGATTGATACTTATATATCTGTGGGGTGTCCCCAGTCCTAAATTCCCATATCCAGTGGTTGACAGTATCCCCCTTCCTCCTCCGGAGTTTGTCATAATGGTGTGGATATTGTTTACCAGTGTGGGGGATACCTGTAGCACTGGTCAAAACCCTGGCAACACTATTCCATGCTTCATATTTGTATTCTGAGCCTGAATAATCCATCTGCAGTAACCAGGGCCCATGATACTTAACTAGGAGTCCAACAAACACTTTGGACTCCTAGACACCCCACCTCTGATCTCAGAAGTGCAGTCCCTCCCAACAAACACCAGACATTACTACCAAAGATCAAGCCCAATGTAGAATGAGGTTTTCCCACCAATTGCATTTTGTATCTTGATGTTTTGCCATCAATTCCAGTTATTACATGCTTACTGGGTGTGTGGACAGTGTTGTAAAATGTGTGATGCTTACATTGCAAAAACATGGTGCACAGGTTCTATGCTTCCAGTGTTTGTGCTACGCTTTGCATCACACAGTGGGCCAAAAAAACTTTAAATGAAGAAAACTGAAGAATGGGAAAAGCAAAGCTCATGCTGTCATACAATCCTAAGCTCTGAATATCATGCCATGACCTGTGATGCACACCATAGATTTGGACTGGAAAATCCTGTAGGAGGTATGTTAAAAAGTAGTAATACACATTGCAGTTTCTTATTTCACAGCCCTCACAAGGGATACAGTTCTGACATACAGATCCTATCAACTGTTGAACTTTCCAAGGCCAATATAAGTTAAAAGTACAATGACCAGTTAAACACCACAAATGCAGATATACTAAGCAGTAAGTTAACTATGCACCCTGAGCATCAGACACCAAGCTTTTGTCTCCCTGAATCCATAATATAGAAAACAGGGATATGGCATAGTTATCCTCACTTGCACAGTGTGTTGTATGGTAGTCATTACAGAAAGAAATTACAAAGGAATGATACACATTGCAGTTTCTGAATTCACAACTCGTACAACAGCATTCACTATAAGGTTGTGATATTTGGATGTTCTCAATTGTCTACATTGCCAAGGTCAACATAAGACACAGATATAACAAACAGTTATCCAACACAAATGTAGATATAGTAGCAGTAAGTTAGCTATGCATCCTGAGCAGAAAGATATCATATCCCTGAATCGGAAAGATAGAACACAGGGATATGGCTCAGTTGTCACTTGCACAGGGTGTTGTGTGTGTTGTAGGTGGGGGACAGAATCCTAGGCTGACACAAAAGATCAGTGAGTGTGTGTGAGTAAGAAGGCAGACATTTGGATAAAAAAATGGGCAGATACAGAAAATGAAAAACTGTTGTGTTTGTCTGTAGGGATCCCCCAGGTGAAACTGGTGTGTGAGTGTGTGCATAAATACAGCCAAACTGAGTGCTAGCTCTATGTCTTGTGTTAGTCAGGTGTGAGCTGTGCATTGTAGAGGTGGCAGTTCACCATTGTAATCCCCGACAATGAGAACTGGCTCTGTCAGGAGTTGCACTGGCACTTTGACATCCAAGACCATGCTCAGATGCACTGTTGCTATATGAACGTGACTGCTGTCTGCTGGATAAGGTCCTTTCACGGGAATGCTCAGGACCACAGCCTCATGGCTTGTCACATCTGTGTATGATCAGCACAATCACTGATGTAGCAGGGGGGCGTGATCAGGTGCAACCGCATTTGCTGACAGCAGATGATGTGGCTGACCTATGCCCATGAGGTAGCAGTTCCCCTCCTTGCAGAGATTCCATCATAGACACTGCTCATTCCATGACAGACACATCTCGGTCCATTACAGACACCCCTCATGCCAACGTGTCATTCATCCGATTTAGTGAATCATCAACATGGTGGAGGCAGTCACGTATGTCAGGACATGCCACATCCATGATCTTGAACACTTGTTTGGTGCACCTATGGGAATCTGCCTGTGCCTTCATGATGGCCCTAAGCATAAGTTGAGTGGCACGGTAAGTGACACCTGCACCAAGTGGAGGAGGGCCAGCAGGTCCCCTCCGATCACCCCTATAAATCCTCCTGCATGGCAGCTCACCCACACTTTGGCTATGGCCAGACTCAACAGGCAGTGAAGCTGCAGTAGCCACACTTCTGGGATCAATGTCCTTGCCCTCCACCTGTCCAAGAACTGTGGACTTAATGGACTGGGTAGGTGTATGCATACTAGCTGTGTACAGTGTAAATGCAGGGTATGGCTGTATGTCAATCACTGTGTGAGATTCAACCACTGCGCCCCCCCCCCCACACCGACTGCACCTCAGTTGGGCTACCATCATTGTCAGATTATGTTGCTACACTGACATCAGGAGTCACAGGCACCACAGTTCCACTTTGAGAATCACCTGTTATAAAAAAGAAAAAGCAAGAAAATTAGGAATGCATTAATACCAGCACTACTATAGTGCAATATATGCTAACAAAGTAACAATGCTGCCACTATTATAGACAGTCCAGCAATACACACAACATGCATGAGATCAAACTGACACACACTGCAATATTTGTTTAAAATGATTAGGAGAAATGATATCAAACTATTTGGTTTGCCAACTGCAAAAGGCAGTCTTTCCTGAAGGCCTGATGGTCCTGAAAGAAGATAAGCAAGAGGTAAGGGTGACAACATCACAATCAACTGTAACTCAGGAGGGGTAATACATTTGCCTCTTTATAGCTGCATTAAACAAGCGTTTAAACAAATACGTGACTGACAACTCCAAGATAACTTTGTAACAGCAGCAGTCTTCCATCCCCGTAACCAAATAAATACATGTGACACAGAATTAACTTAACTTCACTAAAAATACAACAGCATTCAGCAATTCAGATAACAAGGCCTACCTGGCTTCTCTTGGGATGTGGTTTGTAAGTCAGACATGCTGGCCACCACATCCAGCACATAGTGGACATCAGTTTCCTGTGAGCTTTGTGGGGCCCTTAATTCAGCTAGCAACTGCTCATTGTTCGTCAGTGGTGGTTCCCTAGCAGGTCCTCCACCTGTACCCAGGAGTTCATGGCCTACTGCAGCTGCTCTCCTTCTCACAGTAGTGATCATATCACTGGCCCTGTGGCACAGCTGTTCATAGGTTCGGCCATGTCTGCCAATGGCATTCAAATTAGCAGCAATTTGTTTCCATAGTACAAGCCTACAGCCTGTATCTTGCTTTCCTCTTTTCAGGAGGAAGCCACCATGTTACCATAAATCATCAATTATAACATTGTTTTTGGCATCTGAGAAGGGTCTTAGATGCTGATTCACCCATCTTGATGCCATGATTGTAGATGATCTACAAGAAAACATGTTCATAGTAACATTACCTGTTCTTCCAACTATCTACTTCCAAAATACCATAGGATATCTCACATGACCTTCTCCTTTAATAAAAAGATTCTTAATATCTCACTTAAAATTCTCAAATTACTATCTTTCTCCCATCACCACCTCCTCCTACGTGGTGATGTTCATCCGAATCCCGGTCCCTCTATCATGAATGAATATGATTCAAATATTAATCTTTCACCTCTTCACTCTTCATGTACCAAAGCAGCCAACTCCCTTCTAATAGCTCACCTGAATATTAGAAGCGTCAACAACAAAATTCACCACCTCCATGCACTCCTTCACTTGCACGCATTTGATATATTATGTCTAACAGAGACTTGGTTAAAACCCTCTACTCAAGACCAGGAAATTACCCCTCCTGGCTATAACATACTTAGATATGACCGCATGAAGAAGAAAGGTGGCGGTATAGCCATCATCTACAAATCTAATCTACAAGTTACCCTTTATAATGAACTTCCATTAACAGGTAACAAAGCTGAAATTTTATCAACCAAACTTCAGATTAACAACAATAAAGCGATCTATCTAATTTGCATGTACCTTCCCCCTGATAATAATATTCAAACTCTAGAAGACTTACTTAGTTCACTTTCAAACCAACTACCCCAAGAAACCATAATACTTGGTGATTTCAACATTGACTGGAAAACCTGTTCATCCCAGCAGCCTACTAACCATATTAATCTTTATGGCTTCTCACAATTAATAACAACTCCAACTAGAATCCATAAACCAAATAATAAAGAGACAATTTTGGACTGGATCCTTATTAATCACCCCCTCCCCCCAACAGCTATACTCCTGGAGCCCTTCCTGACAGTATTAGTGATCATATACTTACATATGTCTTCAGACAAAAATTAAATAATCCTAATACTCATAAACTAAGAACATGCCGTTCAAAAAGATTTTTCAGCCCTGATAACTTCCTTGCTGAATTGCAGGCATGTGACTGGTTGCCTTTGACACACCTTGAACTTAATGAAGCAGTGACCTATTTTAACAAAAACTTTCTACAAATTCTTGATTATCACGCTCCATTACGCTCTACTAGGTTAAGAGCCAAGACTGCCCCATGGCTAACAAAGCAAACTAAAGAAAAAATGATCCTTAGAAATAAAACCTGGGCTAAATGGAGAGCTACCAAACATCCATCTGATCTCCTCCTTTTCAAACAATTAAGAAATGCCACCAAGAAAGATACTCTTAGAGACAAAAAGGAATTTTATCTTCATCTACAAAAAACTAGTCAAAATACGCCTCAAAAATTCTGGTAAGGTGTTAATAAACTTCTTAAACCAGGACATTCACCTACTCCCATCCCTTCTGGCTTTAACCTCAACATTGCTTCTCAGATCCCAGATGCCTTTAATAAGTACTTTACAGAAGCTATTCTAACCCTAGCTAATTCATTACCCACACCTACTGCATCCCCACAAAATACCTCTCCAGTCTCATCTAAAGCCTTTCAAATTCAGCCTGTCTCTTCATCCATTATTTATAAGCTTCTCATCAAACTCAAACCTTGTACCCCATCTGCTGACCAACTCCCATCTGAATACTTACAAATAGCTGCAAAAGCTATTTATCTCCCTGTATCTATTTTGATTAATAGGACTATCTCTGAAGGAAGGATCCCCACCATTTGGAAAATATCTCATATAATTCCTCTACATAAAGGGGGCTCTTCTACTGAGCTCTCCAACTTTCGCCCTATTGCCTTACTGTCACCATTAGCTAAGATAATGGAAAGATGCGTACACAAACAATTTCTTAACTACCTTCTTCAAAACAAACTTCTAGCTGACTGTCAACATGGATTCAGACCTTTCCACAGCACTACCACTGCCCTCCTTTCCTTCTCTAACTCCATAAATAATAATCGAAATAATAATTGTTTCTCCAAGCACTATTCATAGACCTATCAAAAGCTTTTGATATGGTTAACCATAATATACTTCTTGATAAATGTAGAAAAAGCCAAACTGCAACCAAAAACGAATATGAAGCTCCGTTCAAACAAACAGATAGTCTTTAATGTAGCTTAAAATCCACCAAATTGAGCGCTTTCATCTGCCCTAAGCAAACTTCATCAGAATAATTAATAAACAGTGCCTCACATTTTTATACTATTCTAATACTGCAGTGATTATTCAATAATTAACAAATTAATCAATTACAACAATCAAATCAATCATTCAATGAACCAGTTAATATAACAATGAATATAACTAGTTAGGTTATCAAAACTGAATTTAACCCATTGGTGTATTTCTACTATTTAATCCACTGTCAAAAGTGCCACTGTGCATATAAATACTTAAAACTACTGATGTTGTCTTACATATATTATATATCTTATAATTTAAATATTGTTAATATGTACTGATATATTTTAATTAGTTAAGCATTTAAATATAGTTCTTATTATAATTATGTTGTTTTAAACTACAATATGGGTTATTATATCCCAAAAATAAACTTAAATAATGTGACTTATAGATAATAAGACTTGTAAATAATAAATATTAGGTATACTTGGCAGGGCTAATAGATGAAAAAACATATAAATAGAAGACCATATGAATATATAAAAAAGAATAAGATGAGAAAAGTAAATTTATAACTATGGTAAATAGGACACTTGTATGTTAGTGTGGTGTGTGTACTGAGTTATACTCTAAAATTCACAATATAAAATAACCATGTTATTATAAAAATGTTAGTTAAAAAATAATAAATATTCATCATTAAAACCTTTTAGTTAATGTTAATCAGATTATATGTTGTTATTATAACATATTAAAAAATGATAAATATCTAAAATTTGTTGATAAAATCCATCATTCATGGTCCAAATAAATAATGTTATATTAATATTAGAACAGGATCAAACTGAGGCAGCTTTATCAATTAGTATCACCTTTATATTAATATATTCGTTGAGACCAGGAAAATAATTTGATTTCAGTCACAACTGCCACTTGATCTCTCTCAGTAGTAGGTTGTTCTTAAAATCACCTCCCCTAGTGTCAGTTTTCATTAATTCTAAAATAGCAAACTTAAAATCTGTAAAACCTTCACAATTTACAGAATGTTTATAGAGGGCACTGGTCTCTTTTTTCACCTTGATGTCATTGGTGTGCTCATAAATTCTCTCCCTTAGTGCCCTCTCGGTTTTACCTACATAGAAGGAGGTGCATTTAGTACAAGTGGCTAAATAAACTAACATCCTACTACGGCAATTGCCTTTACAGAAGGATACCTTACTATTAAGACCATTCTTGAATATTATGTCCTCAGCCTGATTAATATATGTACATTGTCGACAACTCCCACACTTAGTTGTTCCTTTCTTTGTGTTTTTGTCAAATATAATTCTATCTCTCTCAAATAATCTTTTAAAATTCATGCCAGTCTTATAGGTCAGTAATGGCTTATTTCCAACAATTTCATATATTTCTTTGTTGGTCTTCATAATGGACCAATTTTCTTCTAAAATTTTAGTAAAACAATCTGAAAACTCATTGTATTCTGTAATACATGCCCTCGAAAAATCTTTTGTGTTATGACTTTGATGTGCTTTATATGTTAATATTTGTCCTAACAGGGGCTTATACTTGTTACCCCACCCTATATATACTTCATCCAAAATTTCACCAACTAATTCTCTAGGATATCCTCTTTCTAAAAATGTTTCCATCAGAAATGTAAACTCGTTCAATAAATCCTTACGTTCTGAGGTCATTCTTGCAATTCTAACAGCCTGCCCCTTAATAATACTTTTCTTTTGATGAAACGGGTGTAGGCTGTTAAAATGAAATTGGTCCATTATGAAGACCAACAAAGAAATATATGAAATTGTTGGAAAGATTATTTGAGAGAGATAGAATTATATTTGACAAAAACACAAAGAAAGAAAACCCTGTTGACAGGGATGGAAAGCTGGTGGGGAACAACGGAACATCGCCGCTCGACAACGGAGGACAATCTCACTCAAACAAAAGCTCTAAAGGTACTGTAAATATTAATGTGCAACCGACAGATATTACGGCACCTTATTTAAACAAGTCACGGCAACCTGTGGGGGTTGGTGAAAGTCACTCTACAAGTTATAAAGACATTTTAGAAAGAGTTTATGTGTTTGATAAGTCTTTGAACTCTAATCGTGATGAGGTGCAACAACTTAAAGGAAACACTTTTAAACGCAAAGAAGAAACATTGCAAGACAAGATTTTTGACTTTGAGAAAATGTTATATAACATACAAGTGTCCTATTTACCATAGTTATAAATTTACTTTTCTCATCTTATTCTTTTTTATATATTCATATGGTCTTCTATTTATATGTTTTTTCATCTATTAGCCCTGCCAAGTATACCTAATATTTATTATTTACAAGTCTTATTATCTATAAGTCACATTATTTAAGTTTATTTTTGGGATATAATAACCCATATTGTAGTTTAAAACGACATAATTATAATAAGAAATATATTTAAATGCTTAACTAATTAAAATATATCAGTACATATTAACAATATATAAATTATAAAATATATAATATATGTAAGACAACATCAGTAGTTTTAAGTATTTATATGCACAGTAGCACTTTTGACAGTGGATTAAATAGTAGAAATACACCAATGGGTTAAATTCAGTTTTGATAACCTAACTAGTTATATTCATTGTTATATTAACTGGTTCATTGAATGATTGATTTGATTGTTGTAATTGATTAATTTGTTAATTATTGAATAATCACTGCAGTATTAGAATAGTATAAAAATGTGAGGCACTGTTTATTAATTATTCTGATGAAGTCTGCTTAGGGCAGATGAAAGCGCTCAATTTGGTGGATTTTAAGCTACATTAAAGACTATCTGTTTGTTTGAACGGAGCTTCGTATACTTCTTGATAAACTCAACCTCTTCTCTCTCAGCTCACATTCTCTACCATGGTTTAGAAGCTATCTCGTAAACAGGCAACAAACAGTGCTTTGGGGGAACAAACTATTGTGCTTACTTCCAGTAAATGTTGGTGTTCCACAAGGATCAATCTTAGGACCCCTTCTTTTCTCATTATTCATCAATGACCTTTACTTGAATGTGCCACAAGCTACCTGCATCCAATATGCAGATGACTCGACTTTGATCTGCACTGCTAAAAATGTTTCCTCCCTCCAGTCTATCACCCAAATAGCTTTCCAAAACACTGAGAAATGGTTTATGCAACACTGCCTCCTCCTTATCCCCAAAAAAACTAAGCTTCTTCACTTTACTCCTACTAATAAATCTCCTATACCATTCTTCACTATCTCCTCAAATAATTCTACATCTATTAACCCTGATAAAACCACTCGACTATTAGGTGTAACCATTGACAACCATCTCAACTTTGATGACCATATTAACACTACTATTAAAGCTGTTAATAAAAAAATTGGGACACTTTACAGAATTAAACCCTTCCTTACCCCAGAAAAAACATTGCACAGACCCACCTGATTTCCACCCTTTTTTATGCCTCAGCTATATATACTACCTTATCTAAAAATAACATTACCAAACTCTCTACCTGTTATAATAGTATAGCCAGATTCATTACTGCTACTCCCCTCAGAACTCACCACTGTCTCAACCTCAAACAACTAAATTGGCTAGAGCTTAACAACCACCTACTCTACCAACAATTACTTGTCATTCATAAGACCCTTCACTTCCCTGACAATACTCCTAGCCTGGCAAAACTGATTTCTCCTTATAAAAATCTAGCCACACTTTGCTCTGCAAATAAACTCCTAGTATCCTCAACTAAATCATACAATAAAGCTGGGGATGCGTTAATTTCAAATTCCATAGGTAAACACTGGAATCAACTCCCTCAAGAAATAACTAATCAAGACTCTACCTCTCTGTTCAAAAAACATATCAAAGAACATTTTAAAACTCAATGGCTATGTCCTTGTACTAATCCCGACTGAAAGTATGTCTCCTCACATCTATTTTTGCTACCCTTCCCCCATCCTGAGCTCCGAACTTACACTTTCTATTGTTGAGAGTTACTTCTTAATAGTATGCCTATTTTTTAATTTGTTGAACTTATCTTATAAGTACTTAGATTTTATTTTGCAATTCTCTTTTTTACCTTTTATATTTTTTCAAGATAATTTTTTTTTTTTTTTTGTGATATACCATTGTTTGTTTTGCCTGTACTGGAGCTTTTCTCCCCGGGCCTCTACTGTAAACAGATATATATCCAGTTGGACTAGCCCAGTCAACAAATGTAAAATAAAATAAATAAAATAAAATAAATAAAATAAAAACAGACATATAATAGACATAAGTATCACATAACTGCAAAATATTGTTTACATATGCAACAGAAAAGGTAAACAATCAGTGTTACCCACTGGTAAAACATAATACAGTCTAAAGATGTGAAATACTAACAACAGGCAGGACGCAAAACAAGGAGAGTAACAAGAGCAACATATCCTTGTTAGTGCCATAATAGTAACAAACCTTAACAAACCCCACAAAACAAGAGGCAAATGACCCTTTTGGCTAACAAAATATTTTTGAAATGCTACAAGTGCTGTCAAAAGACATGTCCCTGAAACAGTTCTACATATTTCTCACACAGCAGTCATTTCCATTTATTTTAATGTCTTGCCAGTCATGTCTACCTCTGAAATGGCTGGTCAATCATGGCCATGACATCAGTACACTTATAAGTAATGCATATGGATAGCAGTGAAAAAGCCCTTGCTTTACATTATTATAAAACACATTCCAGCATATGCAGTATGTAGGTGACACAATGGAACCATACCTTGTGAGAATGAGTACACCTCTGTAGAAATAACATGCAGAAAATGCTTGTTCTCAATGTTCCAAACATATAGAACTAACATCAGCTTGCATAGCTACAGGGTTGCCTTTCTATATGCTGTACAATATTAATGGAATGCAGCTGTGAGTTATTACTCCTTGGGAGGGGGACGTCATAACAGCACTTCAGGTTGACTTACTTCCATTAGGTGTGTCAGATTAGATCTAGAAAGTGTTACATGTAAGGTTGGAAATGTAAGTAAGCAGTACACGGTTCACAGGTTATGTCCCTTAACATCCAAGCTGGCCTTTATTTCTTGACAGCTGCATATTATATAATTTTTAGTTTATATCCTCACACATTTTAAGGATAGTGATATAGAGCGCGTTATACAGTGCATGTTTCAGAGTACTGTGGCACAGTCTGCAGTGCATGACTGACTCTACACTGTTGCTGACTCATAGCATCGGGAGAATGAGATGTGGAAATGAGTCGTGTCTGTGATGGACAAAGGGGTGCCTGTTATGGAATGGCTAGTGTCTGTGATGGAATGTCTGCTGGGAAGGGAACATCATCCTCATGGGTGTAGGTCAGCCACATCATCTGCTGTCAGCTAATGTGGCTGTGTCCACTCACTCTCACATACTGCCTGTACTTCCAGTTGTCCACACACAGATGTGGCAAGCCATGTGAGTCATGGTCATGGGTGTCACCATGAAGGGAGTTAGTCTAGCAGATATCAGTCACATTCAAGTAGCAGCACTGCTTCTGACTTTAGTCCTGGACATCAATGTACCAGTACAACTCTTGTCATAGCCAGTTCTCCTGGATGGGGATGCCAACGATGAACTGCCACCTCTGCCATGCATGGATCACACCTGTCTGACAGACCAAGACATACAACAAGTACAGACCTTGGCTGTGGTCATGCACACACTCACACAACTATTTCATCTGGAGAACCTCTACATATACACACACCACAGTTACTCATTTAGTTTCACTGGTCATTTCCTGTTGTATACATATGTCTGCCTTCTTCTCTTTCTTACTCACACACTCACTGACCTTGTGTGTCAGCCTAGGCTTCCTGCACCCCCCCCCCAACAACATAGGCTGCAAGTGATGATAACTATGCCATATCCTTGTTTTCTATCCTTTGGATTGAAGGATACAAGCACCATCTGTCTGATGCTCATGGTGCATAGGTAACTTATTGCTTAGCATATCTTCATTTGTGTTGTTGAAGTGGTCATTGTACCTTGATATATATTTTCCTTGAAAAATTCAACACTTCATAACATCAAAATGTCACAGCCTTATACTGGTTTCACCTGAGGAGATTGTGAAGTAAAAACTGCAATGTGCACCATTAATTTCTAACTTCTCTCTTTAAGTATTTCCTAGTATAAATATATGGTTCACATTATAAACCATGCCATTATAATGAGATATTAGGATTGTATGACAGTACAGTTGTGAATCTTGATCAGAACAGTAAAACAGTATAATGATCTCTTTTGCATTACCCTTACCAGACACATGCAGTAGCTAGATTGATCACAGACTTTTGCCATCGACATAACACAGAGGCTACGATCCATGCCATGATGTATGTGGATAGATTAAAAGCCATGTCACTGTAATCTGTGTGGTATAGGATGAAGTCACATCTGCCTGGCCTCCAGACCACTGTCTGACCATGGCCTTTTGGGATTACTGCAGATACAAACCTATTATATAGCTTATGACATCAGCTGAGTCTGTTGAGGCCAGAATAAGTTTCCCACATGCTGGTGTAAAAGGCTTTTGGTAATGTCAAGTAGTATCTAACAGATACACACAGTTAATTATAATGAGAATAGAACTCCCTACTTATCTAAGCACATAAACTACAGGACACAATACTTTAAGTGAGCACCACAACTCAAGTCCAAGTTGGAGTGTGTCGGACAACAGTTTATATCTGATGACATGGTTCTTATTAATGTCAAGCAACAGCTAGGAGTCACACACAAACACACACACACACACACACACACACACACACACACACACACACACACACACACACACAGTTGACTGCAGTGAGAATAGAACCTCCTACCTATCAAGATGCACACACTACAAAACACAATACTGATGCAAGTGCCAAGGCACAAGTCCAATCTTTACAAGAGTGCAGGTGAACTTATAATAGATGACATCAACAGGCCATGTGGGAAGCAATATGTTGGGAGGATAGCATGAAATGGATGTGGATGCATCAAAATACTGACAATCCATGCCCTTGGAGAGGTAAGCATAGGGTACCACGTCTGCTCTGCTGGAGACACATTGTTGACTGCAGTGAGAACAGAAGCCATAACTATCTAGGTGCATCAACTACAGAACACATTATTTAATGCAAGTACCACAGCACAAGTCTGACATTTATGGGAGTGCAGGTGAACTTATAGTAGATGACATCAGCAGGCCATGTCAAAGACTAGGACTCTGTCAGTGCTGTTTGTTTTCATTTATATAAATGTATGATTGCCTATGTAGTAAGTGATGCTTTAATAAAGATGTTTCTTGTTTAAAAACGTGAAATTGATTAATTTATGTAATGTTGCCTAGGCTATATGATATATACTATTTCATACAGACTCCTCAGAGGTGTCCTCTGTCTGGCATGCAAGGCAATCATGGACCCCACCTTGATGGGACTGCGGCATATCTACAAGTCAAGCTCCACTCAACTTACCCACATGTGCGGCCTGAACCTGGTCTGTGACATCAACAGGGGACAGATTTGTGTCCCAGTGACTCCTTCATCTATGGAATAGACTCCATCTCCAATCAAGCAGAGTACCTCCTTACCCATTTTTAAGAGTAACCTGGATAGCTGGATGGGAAACAGAAAATATACCCCTGAGATTCCACACATGTCCCTGCTGGACAGGGGCAATGGATGCTGATTTGTCTAAACATGGGCTGAACTCTCAGATAGGCTTATAAAGGCCTCAGGGCCAATAGCCTTGTAACCTCCTATGACCTATGATATAACAATATACATGAAATAAAATGTTTATTATGTTAATTATAATGTGATTACTTTTATATGAATGTAAATTTGCCTGTGTCACAAGTGATAAGTCAATAAAGGTGTTTGAAATAAAAATAGCTTGGGAGGGCTGCATGAAATAGATGAAATAAATACTGGAATTCCATGCCTTGGAAAAGTAACTGCAGAATACCACATCTACTCTTCTGACTAGACCCCCCCCCCAACACACACACACAGAGTCAACTGCAGTGAGAACTGAACCCCTACCTATCTAAGGTGCACAGACTACAGAACACAGTATTTAACACAAGTGCTATGACACATGTCTGATGTATGCAAGAGTACAGGTGCACTTATAGTAGATGATATCAGCAGGCCATGTAGTTCACAACAGCTTGGGAGACGTGCCTAGACACATAGCTTCATAACGTTATATGATGCTAGTAGCCAAAGAGCACTAATAGCACTAGCTTGTTTAAAAGCCTAGCTGCGTAGCAACACAAGTACCCTTATTGAGCATCACTAGATGCCTGAGTTTAGCAGAACGTGTGGCACAACCAACTGGCCTTGTCCATGATGGCACAAATAATATTATATATTATATTTTGTAGTGTGGTTGATACATGTGTGGAAAAAGTACTGAGAGCCCAGTGTTGTAGTGCTTGGTGGTGTGGGAGGTGGCCAACACGTGCATTTATTGTAAATATCAGATGTATAGTGAGATCAGGCCTTTGGCTTGTTTGGTTTGCAATGTTTCCACATGTAGTTTGATATCAGACAAAGGAAATGGGGACTAAACTCCATAGCTATCACATTTCTCCCCTATTACATTAAATGACACATTGTACAATACTCACTGGAATCTATTAAAATCTCTCCCTCTTAATGAAGCAGTAGAATTCTTCAATTACACATTTCATAGAATCCTTACTACGCTAGCCCCTCAACAACTAAAAAGAGTCAAAACTAATCATGCTAAATTGCTTATCAAGTCCACAAAGCAAATTATGTCCTCTAGTGGCAAAGCTTGGAAAACCTGGCTAAAAGCAAGACTGATTCCAACCTCACACTATATAAACAACTTCACAATCAAGCCAAACGGTTAGTTGCCAAAAACAAAAGAACACTTCCAAAAACTCCAAAACCAACATAATCATAACCCCAGAAAATTTTGGGTCGCAATTAATTCCCTACGCCATCCTGGAACCCACCATAATCCATCCCCTCACCCTGAAACAACACCCCATGAATTAGCCTCACTTTGTAACTCCTATTTCATAGAAACCATCACTAAACTTATTACCACCTTCCCACCCATCAACACAAATCTATCAAACAGTATTATATTACACACCCCTTCTACTTCAATTACCACTTTCTCACTCTCTCCTATACCTACCTCAACCATTAAAAAACTTCTTCACAAACTAAAACATTGCACCAATGCCAATGAAAAAATGGAGTCAAGTGTAGAACAACTCCAAACCTAAAAAAACACACCAGCGAAGGAAATAAGGCTCCAAGCAAATAAACTAGATAATCGAAATTTAATCCAAATAGTCACCACAGGCAGCAGTAAAACCAGGCAACAGACCAGCAGCAGAATAAACCATTAACGCTTGTTCACCACACTACGTTTCCGTTTCAGCTACTTCCTCGGATGTAATGAGATAATACCATGCCTTACAGCTCACCTTTTTATATGCTAGCAACACATACCCTTAAACAATTAATTCATTAATTAAAAATACAAGTTACATCAATTGGATATAATTCATTTTTGGCGTATGACAGTGCCCACCCACATTATCAAAAGAAAGGGATTATAAAAGGACAATATGTGAGAGGTAGCCGAATGACCTCGAGAGAAGTGGATTTTAGGGCGGAATGTGCTAAGCTTCATGACATGTTCCTGGCTAGGGGTTACCCGAATAGTTTAATCCAGCAAATAGAGGATGAGGTTATTATAGGAAGGAAGAATAAATTTGAACCTATTTTGGGCTCAAAAGAATGGAAAAATGCAAAGAAAGGGAAAGAGCAGCTTGAGTTGAATAATAATTTTGTAATGGATTTCAGTGGTGAGGCAGCTAAGATTAGGAATTTATTAGAAACTGAATGGAAAAAAAATGGAGAATTATCAGATTTAGATTGTTTGTTTAAAGACCCTTTGAAATGCACCTATAGGAAAGGTAGAAGCTTAAAGAATTATTTTGAAAATAATCCTAATAATAACAAAGTCAAGGAAGGTAGAGTGGGGACCTTTAAATGTGGGAGATGTCCCCAATGTATTAATGTATGTTGCATGGATTCAGTATATTTTGTTAGTAGGGACATTGTGATTCAGAGTAAGACATATGCTAATTGTCATACTAGTGGCATTGTTTATTTAGCATCTTGTAAAAAATGTAATGCATTCTATGTCGGTAAATCCGAGAGAAAATGAAAGAACAGGATATATGAGCATAACTACGACATTAGAATAAAATGTACCAACAATGCTCTGTATAGACATAAATTAAGTTGTGTAGAGGCCTCCTTCACTTTCTTTGTATTAGAAGTGGTGGATAAGGATATAAGAGGTGGGTTATGAGAAACATCAATCGAGTATAGGGAACTTTTGTGGCAACTCCACTTAGAGGCCAATAAGCCACCAGGACTAAATGATTCCTTATCCATTGCACCTGTCTTAAAAATGAGAGCTGCAAAATTATGAATTATAATTTATTTTCACATAATTTCCTTATTCTCGTTATTCATGAATTAATGCTTTGCCACCGTTTTTACATGAAAGTTGATTACAAATGTATAATTGTGTGTATTATTATTTTAATAACACATTATAACATTGTCAATTTTTTATGATCAATTTTAGATGAAAATAAGTTAATATATATTATATAAATTCCTCCCTTATACACTAGATGGTGCTATTTTTTGACAATTAATTCACTATTTATTTATTAGACTAGGTTAGCTAAGGTATTAATGTTTTTAATATAAGGTATTTTTTTTATGTGTTTTAAAAGGTAAGGCTTTCGCTCTTTTCATTGTATGCTGCTTATTGTATGTTTTTATTAAACATTTAGTGATTTGTTAGCTTAACAGTTTTGATATAAAGTGAAAGGCTTGGAACAAGGAATTATATCCAATTGATGTAACTTGTATTTTTAATTAATGAATTAATTGTTTAAGGGTGTGTGTTGCTAGCATATAAAAAGGTGAGCTATAAGGCATGGTATTATCTCATTACATCCGAGGAAGTAGCTGAAACGAAAACGTAGTGTGGTGAACAAGCATTAATGGTTTATTCTGCTGCTGGTCTGTTGCCTGGTTTTACTGCTGCCTGTGGTGACTATTTGGATTAAAGTTTGAATATCTAGTGTATTTGCTTGGAGCCTTATTTCCTTTGCTGGTGTGTTTTTTTAGGATTGCACCAATGCCCCTGACAACCTACCTCCAGAATTCTTGCAACTATCAGCCTCCTCCATAGCATATCCCATCTGCATCCTCATCAATAGATCAATCCAGGAATCTCGCATACCAGATATCTGGAAAAAAGCATATGTTCTTCCACTTCATAAAGGTGGCAATAACTTGGACCTCTCTAATTTCTGACCTATTGCTATACTTTCTCCCATCTCAAAAATACTCGAAACATGCATTCAAATTCAGCTCCTTAATCACCTGGTTACACACCAACTACTCTCCCCCACTCAGCATGGCTTTAGGCCTGGACATAGCACTAATGCCACCCTCATCTTTTTCCTGGACACAGTTAACAGAGCCTATAACTCTGGTTCCATAGTATCTGCACTCTTTCTTGATCTTTCAAAAGCATTCAATGCTGTCTCCCACCCCATCCTGCTTAAAAAACTGTCCAAACTGAGCATTTCTCCCCTGACTCTCCAATGGTTTTCTGACTATTTCACTAACAGGCAACAATCTACTGTCTGGCAACACTGCATCTCCCCTTTCATAAACACCAATACAGGGGTACCCTAGGGCTCTATACTGGGTCCCCTTCTTTTCAGTATATTTATCAATGACTTCCACACTACTCTTTCCCACTCTACTCTAATACAATATGCTGATGATTCCACTGTTATCTGCTCTTCTCAATATGCTTCTCTATTACAACAACTTACCCAAAGAAGCTTTCACCTCAACTGAATCCTGTATGTCACAGATCCACCTTGCCCTTAACCCCAGTAAAACTAAACTCTTAATCTTTACCCCAACAAAATGCAGCCCAGTTAATAGAGCTGAACTCTCTATTCATTCCCAAAATAATACTACCATTGAAGTCATTTCCAACACTAAACTACTTGGAGTCATCATTGATGACAACCTTACCTCTGACCTTCATATCCATAATAACATCAAAAAAATGCATCAGAAACTAGGATCCCTTTATGGGCATAACTACTTTTTTAGTCCTCCTGCAAAAAAAAGCTCTTGCCTCTGCATTCCTGCTTCCAACCCTCTTATATGGTGCCCCATCCTTACCAATATACAGTCCTCTCTGAAAACAAAACTCAACTCATGCTACAATAAAATTACCAAATTTGCTACAGATACCAAATTCTGCACCCACCACTGCAGCACACTGCAGCAACTAGGCAGGCTCAACCCCCCCCCCCCCGTCATCAAACATACCTACAACTTACTTTTGCCCATAAACTGATCTACTTCCCAGCGGCCTGCCCATCCCTTACCAGTATACTGACCATGTATCACCCAAATTGTCACCTTAGGTCGGAAAACAAAATGTTATTAAATGTCGACAAACCTAAGCTCTCTGCTGGCTAATCCGTTTGTCTTCAAAAACTCCCTTAAATTACATCTCTCTTCACATTGGATATGTACCTGCACTTCCACTAACAATCCTAAAACCTGATCACCCTCCAAATATCCATCTCCTCATCACTCAGTAACTACTCTGCACTAATTCCAAGTTTCACTTCTTAATTGTTTGCCTTCCTCACTGGTGCCACCAATGTAATCCATTGTTACCAAATCATTGTATACAATCATATAGCTGTTATATGCTAATGTTGTCTTATAAACCCTGTATTGTTCATTATTTTTTGTCTGTATGGAATAATTGTGGAGCTTTTCTCCCTGGGCCTCCACTGAAAATGAGTTCTTCAGGCCCAGTGGACTTTCCCGGTAATCAAATGCAATAAATAAATAAATAAATAAATAAAAATAAATAAACACCAACAATCTAACATAATATATACAGTCCCATAGTGCTGTGAGAAAATGTCCGATGGTGAACAAAGTGTACACACATGCGACATACACCTCTGCAGGCCACATTGGAAAGGTCTGATAGGTCCATCTGTACTCCAGGCCTGGTTTTTGCAATGCCCAAGAATATTAATTTAATATAGCCAGTTTATATTTGTGGCTGTCTGCTTCCTAGGTGGTCTGGTTTGTCCTGTTTCTGCAATATGACACTTGGCACAAACCAAATGATCACAGGAAAACATGTAATGTATTTGTTGCTGCATAAAATTAATAGGAATAAGAAATTGAAAAAAAAAACAAAACAAAAAGGAAAATAAGTGAAATGAGGAAAATCAATGTATAACATTCACAACAGAACATGATAGTATACATGAGATATTTCTACATAGCTCAGGATTTGAACTCTCACACCAATGTATGTTCAAGAAACAGGATGGATACCCTATTCCTCTTTGTCACAGAAACAACTTTGCAGCAAATGACTGAAGCTATTCTTCACACAGCTGCCTGCAACAGAATGCACACTGCTATCAAACCATCAACTGCTGTTTGTATAATTCATTATCATTATTATATTTGGATATAGTGCACTTACTGAACATACATGTTATGATTATGCTTGAAAATATACAGCTGTGTCTTACATTTCTGTGTTTCTTGGTAATTTATTCCTTATCTGACCAGTAGTGTGAGACATGTAGTGTTCAAGCCATTCAAAATCTCTGGCCTTAAATTGTGTGAGGACATTAACTGGGGGAGTTATATGACATGCAGTTGCCAATAACTGAAGGCCAGGTTGGATGGCACACACATACATATACTGTTCTTTTGCGAGTAGTGAGTTAATGTTATAGCACAACAAGGATACATTGCTGTTTGTGTGGGAAGCTCAGTTATTCTTATGTCACAGACAACATAGCTTGTCCTTTTGGTGGGGAGTAAAGGTGAGTTACTGCTATGGCACCAACAAGGATATGATGCTCTTGTTATTTTCCTTGCTCTGTATCCTGCCTGTTGTTTGATCTTGGTAAGGGTTGTGAAGTCAGAAACTGTAATGTGCATCATTACTTTTTTACTTCTCTCTTTAATGATATACCAGTACAAAGGTATGGCTAAATTGAGGGCATGTACTGATCATCAGTACTTTTGAGAGTGATTTATATTTGAATCTTTGATGCCTGAGGCCTAATATTTCTTATGGGGATATATAAGTATAATCATTGCTCTGCTGTCACATGCTAAGGCAGTTTCTGTAGAAATCCAACAATATTTCCTTGATTACTGTACCAATTTAAGAAATACAAGGATATTCCATAATACACTACAGATTCAGAACTTACCTTGCAAATGCAGCAGCTGACACAGTTTTAGTGCAGGGCAGACTCTGCCTGATGTAAGCAGTACACAGCCAATACATGGGGAGGTAAAGGTTGTGTGAGTTGCATGACTTCAATTTTACTATATGTAGGTGTGTAGGAGAAAGGTATTATGCACCTAAGTGGTCAGTGAGTGTGCTATGCATTGTCTCTTAGCCAAGCACTTTAAGTAGGGCAAACAAGTGGTTAGCCAACTGAGTGACCACAAAAAATAAAAATAAAAATAAAATTTAAAACCTGCCAAGGTGGTGGGCTATGCCCCCACACCCCCAATGGGATTCCTCCCTCATACCCCCCTAACTAAATATACCAGCTCCAAGTTCACACTGCAGTGGGGAAAAGGGCAAATTCCAGATGGTGGCGAACTGCTGGTTTGCCCTAGTTAAAATTTGCTTTTTCATGAAGTGTGGCTTCGCTAAATAGGTATTTGAAGAATGGCTATTCACAGAATAGCCATTTGATGGAATAATATAGACCCATTAGTGCAGATGTGTGTCCCTTCCCCTTGCTGATCCAGCTATAGATGTTTCAGCAGGATCAGATTGCATAGCATAGCACATACTGTGAATATCTGTGCACAACACATGTTCTATGATATTTCGGGTTTGAGAGCGTGCCTCACTATGGTGTCCTTCTGTGGTTGTGTCTGCACTTCTGATGGGTGTCATCAGGCACAGTTCCAGAGCATAACCAGCATCCCCCAGAAAATGACTCTATGGGATGACCCCCATCAAACATTTGGTACAGCAGTGATGTATGACAGATATGAGAACCAGGGTTGCCAACACACACATTCAAGGTAATTCCCTGGGCATTACACACTACTTGTCAGTTGATGGAGTGGTATTCCTTGCAGTTAATGTAAAGTCTACCCTGCTCACCAGGTGGTGTCTTGATGTGCATATGAGTGCAATCTAAGGCACCCAGTACCTCAGCGTAGTGCACTACCCAGTAGAAATGTTGCATATTGCTGACTCTCTCCTCAGCACAAGGGGGAAAACATATGTGTTCACTGGCATGTGTGAGCATAGCATCCAGGAAATGGTGAAGGATCTTGAATGCTGATGCTTGTGACACACCCATCATGCCCCCAGTTGGTCTTTGAAAGGTATCTGTAGCTACTATTCTAAGGGATACACCTACCTTAGTTTCTACTGGAATGGGTTTCTCTTGGTTGTCTCTGAGTTGATGACATCTGAGCTAACGGAGTTCTTGCAATGTGTCACTGTCCACCCTGTAGCTCTCTACAATCACCAGGTCATGTAGCATCTGAAAATTAATCCTTGGGCTTGAACACTCTTTTACTTCTCAGCCTAGGCCTATTCTCAGCAGCACCAGCAGCAGTGGCTTCATCCTCTAGCACATACATATGGAGGAAATCTCCAGCAGCCACTAGCATCGTGTTCCTTTAAAAATTCCTTGTCTGTATTCCAATGGTATTGAAGTATTTGGGAAAAAACTGAATGGAGGCTACATGGATGATTTATAGATTGTTGAATAGCTCCACCATGATGAAAGTCACCTGGTTATGCTGTAATTAAAACCTATGAAATACACCTGCTGCTTAACTGAGTGTGTTAGCTCTCTTACTGCTCAATAGTGTGCAATGCACACCTATGCTTAAATAAGGTAAACACAGGAAATGCTGTTATTACTGTCCTTCATTCCCATGGTATCAAGCAAACATGGAGCACAAAAACTGGTTTAAAGTTTGCACACCCTGTATTAGAATCCTGCACCATCTATACTCCAGCTCTATACATACACATGCTTCTAGAGGAATGCCAATTATAGAGAAACCTTTTCCTCTTTTTCCTGTGATTGTGCTAAACACGACAATGTGCAATCAATGGCAACAATAATTAAAATATAACTAAAAGCATACAAAGACAACATATTTTAACAAAAAATGAAGAAGATGAAACAGAACTTGTGAATTTTGCACTGTTACATGCTCTTTCACCCTTCACAGACCTACATGTACACCTCTATAAGTGTAAGCTGACACATCCCCTTGATGTCATCATTCATTGTTGCTATCTGTTGAAAACAAACACTGAGGAAAAGCCTACATAAAGTGGACATACCTACATGGTTACACTTTTTTGTGATTCAACAATTCTAATGAGTTTTTACCTCATTTGCATCTTCACCTGACTGATAGCCATGAATCTACATGGTTGGCAACTATGTAGGCAGGGGAAACTGAAGGGGACCCCAGTGTTGTAAACACAAGAAAAGCATAATGTTGCTATATATCTGGACAGCGGAATACAGTTTTTAATAAAATTTGATTGTATTCCATCAGCTACGTACTGCATATGCTTACATGACAGTATGAATAGCATGTTTCATGGGGTTTACACTTTTAGCTGTTTAAATTACTTACGAGTATATTCTTCATTTGTGTTGGGGTTGTATAGCTGCATTTATGTCATGGCACTTAAAAAGAATTATTGCTATGGTTACTCTACTTTTGTAGCGTCTATCCTGTCTAATAATGTAATCATGTGACTGCCGTTACATGTTAAGGTCAGTTCTGTACAAATCTGTAGCAACTTCCTTTATCAGATCACTTCTTAAACTCAAATGCTGTTCCCCATCAGCTGACAAACTCCCTCCATTATTTCTCAAACATGCAGCTGAATCCATAGCATACCCTGTATCTATACTAATCAACAGATCCATCCAGGAAAATACAGTACCAGATACCTGAAAAATAATTCTTCATAATACCCCTCCACAAGGGAGGAAATTCTACAGAACCCTCAAATTACAGGCCTATTGCCATATTATCCCCCTTATCCAAGATTTTGGAAAAATGTATACATAGGCAAACACTAAACCACTTCTTTGAGTCAAACCTAATTACACCCGCACAGTGCGGTTTCCGACCCTCACACAGTACTATCACCGCCCTCCTATCTTTCATACACAACATTGCCCAAGCCAGAGATAATAATAAACTTGTAACAGCTCTGTTCCTTGACCTGTCTAAAGCATTTGATACATTTCCCATCCCATCATCCTAAACAAACTTTCCAACCAATAACTCTCTACCTCCACTACCTCCTGGTTTAACAACTACCTCTCAAACAGATATCAGTCTGTCAGATGGCAAACATCCTTCTCCCTTTTCCATCTTATTATGATAGGGGTTCCACAGCATTCTATCTTTGCCCCCCCTACTTTTTAATATATTTGCAAATAACCTCCATGTCTCCTGCCCTCAATCCACCTTAATACACTACACAGATGATTCCACAATTATTAACACCTCCAACAATATACAAGAGCTTCACACTGTCACTCAACAATCTCTGCACCTAGTAGAATAATGGCTAACTGAAAACAACCTGCTCCTTAACCGCAGAAAGACCTGGCTTCTCCTTTTCCTTCCAGAACACATCAATCCAGCTAAAGACAATTTTACCATCTCATCCTTAGATAATACAATTATCACCACCAACTCAAGCACCAAACTGCTTGGCGTTACTATAGACAACCAATTAAAATTCAACCTAATATCTTAAACTGTATCAAAATTTCCAGTCAAAAACTAGGTCTTCTGTATCGCAACAACAATACATACCTAACAAATCTAGACCTATACTGTCTCAAACATTTCTCCATCCCTGCTTTATGCTGCTCCCATACTTACTAACCTCCAAAATAATCTCTTAACCAAACTAGAAACCACCTATAACATGATAGCAAGATTCGCAGCCAGTAATAGCTACAAATCCCATCATTGTATATCCCTGAAAAGCTTAAGATGGCCTGAGCTCCGCCACATGCTTCAAATATCACAACTACAAATTGCACACAGCATCCTAAATAGCCCCAACTCCTGCCCTGCCCTTACATCCATAATTACACCCTACACACCAAAGCGTGACCTCAGAACCACACAACAAAACCTTCTGCAGGTGACCAAGCCAAACAAAAATATTGGAACAATACTTTATAGTCATTCAATTGCATACTCATGGGAAAAACTTCTATTGTCCCTTCGCTCCACTACCAAAAGTGGCAAATTCAAAAAGCAACTAAAAGTTCATTTTCAACATGAATGGATATGTACTTATTAGAATATTACCTAATGAATTTTTCCTCTTCTCTCAGTTAACATAGTCCTGGTATCTACCTAAACTGTCTACATATATTACTCTCTATACTATTAAATGCATCTTTGTTGTACTACGCCATAATGATACTCAGAATTTTTTTCTTTATTCTAGGCATTGCTACATTCTTTGTAAATAAATTCATGCTAACCAAATTTCTCAAACATATTGTTACCGCATTCTCAAAATACTGTACTTTTGCCTTGTATATATTTGTATTATATATCTCTCTCTATTTTTGTGCTA
This sequence comes from Protopterus annectens, assembly GCF_019279795.1. Classification (NCBI taxonomy): domain Eukaryota; kingdom Metazoa; phylum Chordata; order Ceratodontiformes; family Protopteridae; genus Protopterus; species Protopterus annectens. Next base: position 186,534,576 of record NC_056729.1, read on the forward strand.
AGTATCTTAAAACTTGAATTGTTAGGTTTTTCTTATTTTTGTTAAATAATTTCCTAGAGCTTTTCTCCTTGGTTCTCCACCGAAAAAGGGTTCTCTGGGCCCATTCAGACTAACCTGGTCAACAAATGTCAAAATAAATAAAATAATACATTTTACTTGCTCTTGCTTCCATGCAGACTCCTTTCTGTGGCTGTATTCAAAATGTTTTTGAATGCAAGGGCAACATAAGCACAGTGTCTACATGGTTACATTACAGTTTGTTCAATTACTCCACCATGTTGATTTGCTTCATTAGCATACAGTTCAGCTACTTATGCTATAATTTGCATGCTACGGTATTTACCATGTTTGCATTTGAGTGTGTGCCACTACACAGAGTTGTAAGCATTATTGAATCCCCCCTTATACATTTTTGCCTTTTTTGAATATTTGGTTGTTTACGCACAACAGTTTGGTTCCTTGGCATCTGGTGGCTCAGGCATCATAGTGGAAACATTTATACAATTATAATCAGTTTCAGGTTGGCAGTGCTGCTGTTTGCCAGTTTTGCTTTTTGCAATTAAGTTTTTATGCAAGTTTTTTTTTTTGTTCCAGTCAGACCAAATTTAATGTTTAGGGTGTTGATTTTGGAGGGCAGTAGTCTCTCTGTGGGAATTGTATGTGTGGATTTTGTATGTGCAATGTGTAAACTTACTTTTTGCATTGTAGTGAACAGAAATAGTCGGTGTTTAGTTTACATGTCTTTTATTTTAATTTTTATGCTTTTGATAAACTAAATATAGATTTGGATTTGAAGTGGTAGTTTGAGGTATACTAGGTTGTTTTGTGAGATGTTTGTTTCTATGTTGTTTTTCTGCAGTATTTACACTTTTCCTCCAAGTTTTAGGGAGTAATATAAATATGCAGGTTTAGAGTAATTTGTCAGTGGAAGCTGCCTGATATATTGCCTGAATATAAAGCCTCCAGACATTTTTGTGCACTCACTGGTGCCTATAAGGTTTGGGCAAATTTGAATTTTTCAGTATAAATGGGGTTAATGGGCAAAGCCCACCCCCCAACCCCCATGCACTAGCTGGATCATCTAGCCAGCCAGGTCATGTTTCTGTGTTCCCCAAATCTGAATTGGTTAATTAGCTAAAGCATTTGTCTGTTACTTTAACAGCATGAATGTTGTGTATATTGCTGTCAGTATGAAATGTGACTCATTCTATATAGGTAAGATGGACAGAAAAGTTAAGAAAAGGATTATTGGACGTATGTCTGATATAAAGAGAGTAAAGTCAGGGATGAGTTCTATACAGGGGAAAGTGTATTGCTTTTACATATGCCTTAATTAATTGAAGAGATCTAATGGATAAAACGTATCACATGATGTATTTTACAAGATAGTTAATGAGTGTTTTTAATGTGTTTTGTTATCTGAAGAAGTGGAGGTAAAGTTCATTTAGACCTCTATAACATAATCTTAATATTCCTATTGTCATATTGTCTTATTAAATAATACATTTAAATACATAAAACAATTGTTTCCTATATGTAAACCCACCATCCCACAAGTTGGAATAAATAAATTTATCTCCACATACATTTTAATTTTAAATATGGGAGAATAGTACATGTTTCGTTAAGCCCTGGGAATCGATGGGCATTTAATCAGAGTTGCCACAATAGTTCCTGTTGTTCTAAAAGTAGTGAAACTGGCCCTCCATATGCATCTTCAATAATTTGATCTATAATTCTAAACTTAAATTTGTGATTTATTAAGTTTTCTATATGCTTAGCCAGCACGTTCTCTGTTTTCCTTTTCCTAATAGCATATAGATGTTTGTAAATTCTTTTTTTTTGATTTTCTGTCTGTTTTCCCAACATAGAAAGCAGGACAGAGAACCCACTGAGCTAGGTATACCACCATTTTGGTGTTAGAATTGTACCTTCTTCTGATTGAATCTGCTTATTAATTGAGAAAGTATTGTGTCTCATAATGGTGGTACAGTTAGTAGAACTGCTTAAAAGTGAATCTAGCCCTTGTGTTAAGCTATCATCTATTTATATGTAGTTATTTTGTTTTATTTATTTATTTATTTATTGATATTTGATTACCAGGAAAGTCCAAATGGGTAGGCATCCATTTTTAGTTGACACCCAGATAGAATACATTATTTGAAGCATTGTTTAAATACATTTTCACACTGGAATAACTGACTTAATAAAAACACTATGGTGTTTACACACTTTAGTAATCCATCTCCATATCCTAAGATTTTTTTCTCATATTATCTAAATGTGTCTTAAACCCTACTTCATAGCCTTTATTACTGTATCTCCCATTTGTTATAGCAGGATTGTGAATTACACGTGTCCTTAATATATGAGTCAGTAATAAGGAAACTAACCTGATTCCTATTTTAATGTTCCCTCACTGGATGTGATATTCAGAACTGAGGTATACAATTCTGAGCTGTAGCTGGAATGATTTTCAAGACTTGATCAATGCCTAATCTATTTTCTACCAATGCTTTACACACAGTTAGAAATGCTTACCAAATAATCTGTGTCTAGTAGAAATGCCCTGCACATATTCTGTTGCACCTGTCTATTAACCAAATGAAAGTTCTTAACATTATCATTGCTACTTAGTAAAATAGAAATGAAAATTTGTGGAATATACTGACATCTAAGCTCTATCTCTTTTCTGCTTATTTCTTTATATACCAATTGTTGTATCCTGTATACAACATTTTACATTTAATGTTTTGCTTTCTATTATATTGCATTGCATGGTATCCTGTATGACTTGTTAACTGCTGAGCATTTCTCCCTGGACCTCTGCTGAAAAGGAGCTTGTCATGGCCCAGTTGGATCATCCTGGTAAACAAATACTCATAAGAAATAGATAAATCTCCATCTTACTAAATCCCCTTGTGTTGTGCATGAACAGTTTGCCAGCTCATATATGTATCCCTACTGTGGACCTGATGTCAATGATGACAATGTTTTTATGCCAGGACAATGTTGATAATTAGTACTGAAATAAACCATGTTGATTTATATTAAAGCTCTCTCATGTGCACTAGATCAGTTCACTTCATCTATTTGTGGTCCATGTCTGCCAGAGCTTTTGAATTATACTCCTGTTATGATCACTGTGAGATATCAAGGTAGTGGTAGAAGCAGCAGTACAGATGAAGAAAGACACCCCACTTCAAGGAAAAATGGAGTCTGCATTCCTAGTGCTTTGTGTATAATTCAGGAATCTCATATAAAAATGCAAGCTCTTGTCCACTGACATCTCTGCTAAATTTTATCATCTATTCATGTTTTCCCAGATCATCAACAGACTGTGCTGCACAGCCTGTGTTATTCTTTTGAAATGTTTTTCACCTTTGTAATGCAAGGCATCTATAAAATTCTTTGCAATTAAGTTTGATTTTAGTGTATCCTTGCTTAAATGCATCCATTGACTGTTTCTGTGATCATGATGATGTGTTTCCCAAATTTCTATGAATATAGTCTCATTAAAATCATAATGATGAGACATGTCATTTGCACAAACTGCAGCTGAATCTGTATATGGCTATGAATCATTATCTTTTTGGAATCACGGTACAATTATTTCACAGATTAATTTTTCATCAGTTTGCATTTCTTCTCAATTTGAAGAAACCTTAATAAGCCTATCCTTTACAAAATATAGAATGATGGGATGAAAATTGATGTTCACCTTTAAAAATAGTAGATTGCATTTACAGTCATGCCAGTGCCTTCCAATGTCATGATTATGATGTTCAAATTAATGATGAAGAGGGAAACAAGAGAGGACAGCTATGCTCCTGCTCAATGGCAGGATCCCAAATAAAAACTACTTTCCCTCCAAGCCCTCCTCACAATATAGACATAAGTGCAGTTACTGAGACACGGTTTAAAGTGACTCAAACCATGTAAAAACACTAAAAATGGAAACGATAAAATCCAAACACAGAACTGTTTTAGCGATTTTATTCACTTTATTCAAACTGAGCTTCTTCAGAAAACATACCTCACTCACTACAATTACTTAAATACAATTATATCACTGAATCACATGACCCAAAATATAAATCAAATTAATTAAATAACTTTCAATACATAATATAAATGAATAAAATAAATACATAAAATATGTTATATGTACATGTGTTTTTGAATATAGTTAAATGTGTTGTGTGTATACATAACTAGCTTTTGTAACCAAAAAAAAAAACATAATAGCATTGCCTCATAGGTAACTACTTAAGCCTTGCTAATTGTAAAACACATTTAATACTGATAGTACCATTGAGGCCCAGTTTTTGGTAAGCAATCAAAGATATTTGCCATAAACTTTCACGGCATTCAAGCAAAGTCTTATAGTCACCAGTAAATTAATCAGAATTGACCCTTTCTAACACAAAAAAGAAAACTTAAAAAAAAAAAGAATAAATAGAAGCATGAACAGCCAGAGCATTAGTAATGTCCTTCTTTTTTATGGCCAGGCAATGCTCATAAATATTTTTATTACGAGTTCTGATAGTCTTACCAATATAAAAACTATAACGAGTCACACTTAGCACAATAAACAACATTGTTAGTTTTACAAGTGTACCGATCTTTGGCCCAAAAAGTCCTACCAATTTGTTTGAATTCAATACAAGAGACATTACTGATAAACCTACACTGTTTACAGTGTCCACATGAAAAACTACCTAATGAAAGATTGCCAAAAGCCAAACTTCGGAAAATTGCCGGTTTATTTTAAATGTTACAATAAAAACACGTTTTTCGTCTTACCTAAATGTGGGACTTCTTCAGAAACAAACTGTTTAACATTTCAAAGCCTTGTATTTATACATCCTTGTTTATTTGGTGCCAAAAATTTGAATGCCATTTATTGTGGTTTAAAGAGACATGCCTTCACAAAAATACTTTTCTTAATAGAATGAAAGACTTGTTCCCTTACTATTTTTAAACTCATACATCCACATATTACTTTCCACAAACATTATGAAACATCAAATACATTTATTATGAAACATCAAATATATTTATTATGATTGGTAATACAGTTTTTCTTTTAAAATACTCATCTTGTTTGTACCGTTTATTAAAAATGAAATATATAATATATAATGTGTGAAATATATATAATATATAATATAATTCAATGCATAACATTTATTATGTTAAATTATGTTGAGATTCTATATTAAAATAAAAACATAAGAAATCACTGACATGAAAATTCATCATTAAATGTTACTAAATCACATATAAAAATAGAAGTAAAGTTAATTAAGTAAAATTAAAATAAAAATGAAAATACCTAAAATGCATTAATTCCTGGATTGCATATGAAGACACCTAATATACATTGGTTCATTGATACAACTACTGTGATGTGTATTTCTTAATTCCTTCTCTATTCTTTTTGCTTGTATTTATACTCTCATTGAATTATTATTGAATTTATTTATACCCACTAGACGTGACATCGATGATCATTGTGAAAGGCATTTATATATGTATTAAAATTATATTGAAAAGTTCCTGAATTATTTGTCTATCTGGAGCATATAAAAACTAATGTTTTTTTTACAAAAAACCTTTATTGAAAATCTTTTGTTAAAAACCTTTTTGTGTACCAATATATATTTTTGAAAATGTTTACATGTTTACTTTTATACATTTTTTACAGAAAATACTTCTTAAATGTTCAGATATCCTGTCTCTAAACCTCCGCTCTGTTTTTCCTATATAGAAGGAAGGACACATCTGGCATTTTGCCACATATACTACCCCCCCGGGTATTACAATAATATTTCCCTTTTAAATTGATCTGAAAACCTTTTATTTCCACTTTACTCCCTTCATGTATAATGTAGCAATAAGAGCATGAGCCACACTGAAGCATGCCTACACTTTTCTGTAGGATAGTTTTTTTGTCTTTGAAACATCGTTTTAAAACTTATACCTTTCCTCCAGACAATTTTGGGCATAAAGTTGAATTTGAGACCCAACACTAAATCTTCGTTCAGCAAGGACCAATTCTTGAATATGATTTCCTTGATTTGACCATAATCTGAAGAAAAACTCATAATACATGCCAATTTGAAATCATTTAGTGGCTTGTGATATATATCAATGTTTGTTACCGAACCAAGCCTGACATTATCTTGATTTGTGTGCATATCTAAATGTGACCTAAGAATTGGTTCATAGACACCAGTCATTCTTTTTGATGTTACTTCTTGCATGAGTTCCTCTATCATTGTGAGTGGATAGGCCCTATTCAAGAACATCTGCTTTAAAACCAAACATTCCTCTTTAAATCTCTCATTTATAGTGATCATTCTTGCTGCCCTTACCAATTAACCTTTTAACACCGATCATTTTTGGTGTAAAGGATGGGCACTTGTGAAATGCAAGAATTTGTTGGAAAAAGTTGGTTTCCTATATAGTGCTGCTTCATATCGCTTATCCACTTTATTTTTTGTTAAATTTACATCTAAAAAGACTATAGATGTGGTGTCATATGTATGTGTGAATCTCAGAAAATCTGTTGTGGTGTTCATCATGGCTACCAATTCAGTGGCTGTTTTTGCTGACCCCTCAATGACCATAAAAATATTGTCTATGAATCTACCATAATATCTAGTTATATTGTTAAAATTGTCGTTGTAGAAAATATACATAGTTTTCCAATAAGACAAAACTAGATTCGCGTAACTAGAGCCACACTGTGAACCCATTGCCACTCCTTTTTTTCTGTATATAAAACTGCTTGTCAAAAAATCTGAAATTATAAGATAAAATTATATCTAAAATTTCTTGCACTAAAGACAATTCAGCTACAGGGGCATTTTTCTGTCGCATCCTTGCTATCACCCATTCTATTCCCTGTTGTTGAGGAATACAGATGTATAACTCTCTTACATCTATTGTCAAGAAATTGAAATGTTCATTGAAAGGGAGATTGTTCAAACTACCCAAAAATGCCCAGAAATCCTTTAAAATCCATTTTTCATCTGATACATATTTTTTCAATATCAAATCCACAAATTTGGCACATGCATAAGCTGAGGAATTCCTTCCATTAACTATTGGTCTGAGAGGTGGATTTTCAAGATTTGTATGGATTTTAGGCACTCCGAACATATATTGTACTTTAGGGGCCAATATCGATAGATAACTGAATGTATGTAAATCTATTCTGGCTTCAATGAAGAGCTCATTAAGAAAACTCTTAATGAATTGATTAGATTTATTGTATTCATTCAATGAACCTAGATGTTATGTCTCTTCCTCTAATAGGTTCTTAATACAATTCTCATAATCTATCATGTCCATAAAAACCAAACCTCCCCCTTTATCTGGATTCATAATCCTAATGTTGGCAGACAACAAACAATTGAGATATGACCTCTCTTCTTGATTTAAATTAGAAATAAAGCTAGGCCTGTTTTTACTTAATTTTCTTAGGTCCAACTCACAAAATTTTTCAAAAGTACAAGGTGCATTATGCAACGGTGGATTGTAACTACTTACCACTTTAAACTCAATGTTATTCATTGGTTGGTTCCCTAATAGATATTTCAGATTCAATTTCCATACAAAAAGTTTCAAGTCACATATGGCCTCTGCTAAATTTATTCTACAAGATGGAACAAAAGTCAATCCTTTTGAAAGAATGTCTGCCAATTGTTCTGAAACAAAAAAGGATGAATAATTGTATATTGTGAAATCACCTTTTCTGTTGGTAATAAGTTTAGGAAGCTTATTATCATTGATATCTATGTTCATCTCCTGTTGTTTCAATTTTTCTTTCTGTTCCATTGTTTCCTTTGATTCCTCTTCTGAAAACCCTGATTATTCTGCAAATTTGTGGCAGACCTTCCCCCATTACTATTGGTAGTTTCTGTGTCATTGTTGTTACGATCTCTTATCCTCTCACTTCTTCTCAACTGCTCACTGTCCATTCCTTCATTGTCAAATTGCTGTGGAGAAATCGATGCTTGTGTCATATTCATACTTGTATCATTGTTACCCATGTTGTTTTGACCGTTATGGTTTGATAAACTATATAGATTGTTAGACCTTGTTTGTGAATGTGGAGGTGGGGGATATGCTATATTTTTACTATATTGTATACGATCCCTTTCCAGTTTCTTGATTTTGATTTGTCTCATTATTTCCATATGTTGTTCTATGCTTTGAAATACCCTTGCATACTTATATTTATATCTAACGAATTCAGTATGCTATTTAATGGAGGCACCTACTTTCTCTATATTCTCCCCCATGTCTTTGGCCATCTTTGTGTAATGTTTTATCATTGTTTGCATTAACTGCAAACCATGCTGGTTAAACATTTTAATAAGGTCATGATGGAACTCTGATTCTGCCACCAGGCCTGTAGGGTATTTCCATTGCCTTAAACCCTTCGGTACAATTTCCAGTCTGAGACATTCCTGGAAATATTCAATTTCTAAATTTTATTTTTTGTATTTTAACATAAATACATCTAAATCATTCAATAAATTTCATAAATTAGATGAGGATGTATTCTGTCCATTATCTTTTAATTCTTTGAGGTTTGCATTATTGAGTCTATTTAAACCTATCCGTGCAATTAGCCAGTCTTTGATGTTAGGGACTTGAGACACTTGCCCTAATGCCGCCAAATTATCAGTTTGCATCTGACCGCTTATACCTGGCAACATTACACTTGAAAGACCACCAGTGCTATTAATATTGGTGTTTAAAGTCCCTTTTGGTTGAATAAATGAGGATGAAAAGCCGGCTTGTGAACCAGATAATTGAATCACATTTGGAACCATTATCTTATGCACAGTACCTGTTTGCGATACTTGTTCTTGTATCGCTTCTGTTGACATTACAGTTCTCAAACCTTGCCCCTGTTCTGATCCATTGGCTGCATTGATTCGATCTTGCTGAGAATTCTGTACCGGCTACGCATTGGGTATATCCTCTAATTCCTTGCTTGCTGCAACTACCTTAGTCATGACCATTCGGTCCTGCTGCATGGAATACGGCAAAGCTGCATTGTCCAATCTAACATTAATTGCTTCAATTTTTTGAGAAAGCAATACGATGAGCTGTGTGAGTTTATTTACTTCTTCCACATCTCTGTTGGAATCCTTAACTATTGCCGGCGTTTCATTCAACAAAGTGTTTGCCATAGCGTGCAAACTGCTTACAAACAATCCACAATGACCACCAAACTACTGAAAGATTGCCAAAAGCCGAAATTCAGAAAATTGCCGGTTTATTTTAAACGTTACAATAAAAACACGTTTTTCGTCTCACCTAAATGTGAGACTTCTTCAGAAATAAACAGTTTAAAATTTCAAAGACTTGTATTTATACATCCTTGTTTATTTGGTGCCAAAAATTTGAATGCCATTTATTGTGGTTTAAAGGGACATGCCTTCCCAAAAATACTTTTCTTAATAGAATGAAAGACTTGTTCCCTTACTATTTTTAAACTCATACATCCACGTATTACTTTCCACAAACATTATGAAACATCAAATGCATTTATTATGAAACATCAAATATATTTATTATGATTGGTAATGCAGCTTTTCTTTTAAAATACTCATCTCATCTGTACCGTTTATTAAAAATGAAATATATAATATATATGTGAAATATATATAATATATAATATAATTCAATGTATAAAATTTATGTTAAATTATGTTAAGATTCTATATTAAAATAAAAACATAAGAAATCACTGACATGAAAATCCATCATTAAATGTTACTAAATCACATATAAAAATAGAAGTAAAGTTAATTAAGTAAAATTAAAATAAAAATGAAAATACCTAAAACACATTAATTCCTGGATTGCATATGAAGACACCTAATTTTTAAAGATTTAAAGAGGAATGTTTGGTTTTAAAGCAAATGTTCTTGAATAGGGCCTATCCACTCACAATGATAGAGGAACTCATGCAAGAAGTAACATCAAAAAGAATGACTGGTGTCTATGAACCAATTCTTAGGTCACATTTTGATATGCACACAAATCAAGATAATGTCAGGCTTGGTTCGGTATCAAACATTGATATACATCACAAGCCACTAAATGATTTCAAATTGGCATGTATTATGAGTTTTTCTTCAGATTATGGTCAAATCAAGGAAATCATATTCAAGAATTGGTCCTTGCTCAACAAAGATGTAGCGTTGGGTCTCAAATTCAACTTTATGCCCAAAATTGTCTGGAGGAAAGGCATAAGTATTAAAACGATGTTTCAAAGACAAAAAACTATCCTACAGAGAAGTGTAGGCATGTCACAGTGTGGCTCATGCTCTTATTGCTACATTATAGATGTAGGGAGTAAAGTGGAAATAAATGGTTTTCAGATCAATTTAAAAGGGAAATATAATTGTAATACCCAGGGGGGGGGGGGTAATATATGTGTCAAAATGCCAGATGTGTCCTTCCTTCTATATAGGAAAAACAGAGCGGAGGTTTAGAGACAGGATATCTGAACATTTAAGAAGTATAGCCCAGAAAAAGGAGGATAATGCATTAGCGATTCACTTGTTGGCCCATCCTGACCATAGTTTTAAATTTAAAATCATCCACCAAATCTGACAAGATGAGAGAGGTGGACCCTATGGGTTAATTTTAGAAAAAATTGAATTATATTGGCAAATTAGATTAAATGCACATATGTACCCTGGCTTAAATGATAAATGTTCCATCATGTGTCTTTTAAAACTTAAATGTTTAGAAAGATAAACAGTAATAACAGCAATTATCACTGTATTTCGGCATTGCCTAATGAACATCATTTTCTGTAAAAAAATGTATAAAAGTAAACATGTAAACATTTTCAAAAAATATATATTGGTACACATAAAGGTTTTTAACAAAAGATTTTCAATAAAGGTTTTTTTGTAAAAAAAAACATTAGTTTTTATATGTTCCGGATAGACAAATAATTCAGAAACTTTTCAATATATGAACAAGAAACCAGAAGCACAATGACAAGTGTCGGACTACCAACAAATAATATCCAAAGTTTTATTACAAAAGATGGTAAGCGCTTTTGGCTGTGTAATACCAGCCTTCATCAGACAATTTAAAAACACATATTGCATTGCTTTTAAACCTTGTGGGTAATGAGCAATTTATCAAATAACCAATGATAATGAATTTCAGTAACATTCACCATCAGTATGAACTTTTTCACCATTCTCCAGGAGGTGTCCCTCTGTCTATTTACATTTCAAGCATTACAAAATTTGTTTATGAACAAATATTTAAAACCAACATATATACTGAATATGTGATACATTACATATTAAAACATTCATAAAATATAACTTCTAAAATCTAAAATGTGATACGTAACCTAAAATTATATCACTACTGACCATATTTATTTATTTATTTGTTTTATTTTATTTTATTTTACCTCTTTTTCAGGCATATTTTCATGTGTAATGACTTATGAATTTTAATTAACTTATAAATTTTAATTATTTTTTGATTAAGCCTATATATACATGAATACTGGATAGGAAACCCATCACCTATTAAAAGCTTTAAGCTTTAATATGCTAGTAATTGAGATGGAATCATTTAGTCCTGGGAATTGTGTGGCATTCAAATAAACCTGCCACCAGTATTCTTTTGAGTCTAATATTAATTTCCAAGGACCTCTTCTAGGTGATGGCCGTACTTGTTCTGATATTGTGAAACCAAATTTGTGCGTATGATTGTGCATTATATGCCTGAATAAAGCGTTGTTAGTTGATTTTATGCTGATGTCATAAACATGTTCATATATGCGTTGTTTTAATTTGTGCTCAGTCTTTCCTATATAATAGGCCGCACACTGTTCGCATATTGCAGCATATACTACTCCAGAGGTATTGCAACTGTATTTTCCTTTTACTTTTAATGACATTCCATTAATATAAATTTGTTCACTTTCTATAATATATGAACAATAATTGCACATGTTGCATTTCCTCATACCTCCATTATTAAGACTATATGACGTTGAGCAGGTATTACACCAATCCTTTAAATTTTTATCCCTTTTATATATAATTGAAGGCTGCATTCCCAATATATTTTCCAATTGGGTGTCGCCCCTAAATAATGCCCAATTCTTCATAACCAAGCCTTTAATAAACTCAGAATCTTGTGTATAAGTAGTTACGAATGCCAAGTTACCTTTTGTGACATGTCTATCATTACTAGCTCTATTGGACTTACTACAATTGTTATTTTGTGCTATTACTGTACATTGATTGAAAACTGTAATTTCTTGCTGACTGACATTATCAATTGCTGTATTTTCTAACAATGGTTTATAATACCCATTAGTTCTTTTTATTATTACTTCATTGAGTATTCCATCAACAAACTGATGTGGATAATCTCTATTTAAAAACATATTTGCTATGAATTGGCATTCATCCACAAATTCATTATATTTTGTAACCATGCGTGCGACTCGAATCAATTGACCTTTCAAAACCGCTTTTTTTACATATCGAGGATGATTACTATCAAAATGCAAAAATTTGTTAGAGTAAGTTTTCTTACGATATATATTAGCCTTTAGAGAATTGTGAATTATATCCTTCTGTAAGTGAATATCCAAATAAGTTATGCTATCATTTCCTACTTCATAAGTGAAAGACAAAAATTCAGTAGTGTCATTGATGTATTTTATAAATAGCTCAACCAATTCAGCTGGTCCCTTCCAAATGAAAAACAAATCATCCAAGAATCGACTATATAGCTCTACATATTGCATAAATTCTGATGGAAATAAATATCTATTTTCCCAAACTGCCATGATAGTGTTTGTATACAATGTGCCCACAGGAGAGCCCATCGCTACCCCCTTAATTTGTTTAAAATATTGCCCATCATGAAAGATGTAATTATTGGTTAATACCAATTCTAATAAATCCACCAGAGCATTGAGCTCATCTTGAGGCACTGGTATGATCTCAAAGAAAAAATCAGAAAACCAGGTGATGCCTAACTGGTGAGGTATACAAGTGAACAAATCTTTCACATCCACCGTGATAAACATGATATCATTGACATTTCTAATATTTAATCTGTTTACTTTAGTGAGAAAATCCCAAGAATCTCTGCAAATATATTCTAAACTTTTTATTTTTTCCTTTAATATTATATCAATATATTTAGCTATATAGTATGTTTTTGAACCACCTGCGGCTACTATAGGACGCATTGGTGGACTTTGCAGGTCTTTATGTAATTTAGGAGCTCCAAACATTATTGGAATCTTGGGATATTTCACTTGCATATATAAAAATGCTTGATTAGTTATCTGTCCTTGCCACAGCATGTGTTCCAGAGTATAATCGATTCTAGAATAAGAAATATTAATTTCATTGATTGAAACTTCCATGTATGCTGCATCATACAATATATTTGTAAGTTGTTGGTTATAATCAAACAAATTCAAACAAATTTATTATAACAAGTCCACCTCCCTTGTCCGGTTGCATAACCCGGATATTACCATTAGTTTTTAATTCATTTAACTTGTCACTTTGAATCTTTGTAAAATTGGTGGACATTGTTTTGTCTTTTTTGTTGTTAAATTGAATGTGATGCCTAAAGTCAAGTTCACATATTTCCTCAAATAATTTTATTTTAGGATGGAGAGGTGGATTTATGATGCTAGGTATACGTAAAAAATTATTATGTTCCATACATGGAGCTTGCTGATGTAACACCGCTAAATTAATCTTTCTAGTGAAAAGTTTTAGCTCTGTAATAATTTCAGTCATTTTTGCCCTTCTTTTTGGGACAAAAGTGAGGCGTTTACTGAGTATGTTCGCTTGGTCAGTAGTGATAAGAGCCTCACTAATTATAAATGTGAAAATCACCCTTTGTATTGGAAATGAGCTGATATGCATTGGAATTGTTTTGATAATCGACCAAACTTACTGTATCTAATTGAAGTTGCTCCGTGAGCCTGTCCTCTGCTTCCTCCATGCTCGCGAACTGTTGTTCCTCATCCTGTAATTGTCTTTGTTGCGAAGCTGCTCCGAATGGCGCAAACTGCCATTCTCTAAATGGAGCTGTTGGTTGTTACTGTTTTCTTTATCTTGCACTTGCTCGCCTTCGTCATCCTCAAATTGAGAGGTATTACCCTTAGATTCTTTACGCCATTGCCCTCGCAATGGTTTCGGATAAGCCAGCCCCTTGGAATAATCCACTGTGTCTCTTTCCAGTTTTTGGGTTTTTCTCTCCACAACGATGTTACTGTGTTTATCTATTTGGGTAAAAACTTCCAAATATTGATTCTGGCATGCATTAAATGCCGACTGTTGTTTGATTTTAATATCCAGCAACTTTTCAATATAATTTTAATACATATATAAATGCCTTTCACAATGATCATCAATGTCACATCTAGTGGGTATAAATAAACTCAACAATAATTCAATGAGAGTATAAATACAAGCAAAAAGAATAGAGAAGGAATTAAGAAATACACATCACAGTAGTTGTATCAATGAACCTATGTATATTAGGTGTCTTCATATGCAATCCAAGAATTAATGCATTTTAGGTATTTTCATTTTTATTTTAATTTTGCTAAATTAACTTTACTTTTATTTTTATATGTGATTTAGTAACATTTAATGATGAATTTTCATGTCAGTGATTTCTTATGTTTTTATTTTAATATAGAATCTCAACATAATTTAACATAAATTTTATGCATTGAATTATATTATATATTATATATATTTCACACATTATATATTATATATTTCATTTTTAATAAATGGTACAAACAAGTTGAGTATTTTAAAAGAAAAGCTGCATTACCAATCATAATAAATATATTTTATGTTTCATAATAAATGTATTTGATGTTTCATAATGTTTGTGGAAAGTAATATGTGGATGTATGAGTTTAAAAATAGTAAGGGAACAAGTCTTTCATTCTATTAAGAAAAGTATTTTTGAGAAGGCATGTCCCTTTAAACCACAATAAATGGCATTCAAATTTTTGGTGCCAAATAAAAATACAAGTCTTTGAAATTTTAAACTGTTTGATTCTGAAGAAGTCCCACATTTAGGTGAGACGAGAAACTTTTTTTATTGTAACGTTTAAAATAAACCGGCAATTTTCCGAAGTTGGCTTTTGGCAATCTTTTAGTAGTTTGGTGGTTCATAGGTTCATAGGTTCATAGGTTCATACTAGGCTATCTGCCCGAGGGCATTTATAAGCCTAGCCCATTGTTTTGTGGCTTACGCCACCCCTTTAGTATGGGGAACTATACCCATTATTTTGCTGTGCCTCTGTCGAGCAGTGACACTGAGGTAATTCCTGGGGTATATCTGCGATCTCCCATCCATTGGTCAAGATTTCTCTTGAACAAGGCCAGCGAGGTGCTCTGCCTCACATGTACCGGGATTTTGTTCCACAGCATAGGGAGTCTTTGGGTGATGAATCTATCCCTCCAGCACGTCCTATTAATAGCCGTGTCGAGGTTTAAGTCTCCGCCCTTGTGGCTCTGATGGATCTAGATTTTTGAGGTGAAGCATATTCATCAAATCTGGGTTTGACATGGCCTTGTATGTTAGGCAAAGGTCACCTCTGAGCAAGCGGTGGCGACTGAATAGAGCTGGAGTTCTTTCAGTCGGGCAGCATAGGACAGATTTTTGAGACCCTTTATCCTTTTGGTGAGGAACTTTGTGGCCTCTCCAGCTGCTGCAAGTGTCGGGTCAGATACATTCCGAATGGGGCATTGTACTCAATCATTGGTCTGATGAGTGATGAGTAAAGGGAGACTATGACCTCCCTTGATCTAGATGAGAATCCCTTCATGATAAGGTGGGCAATGTAGAAGGACTTCCTAACTACTTTAGCTACATGGGTGTCGAATGACAGACTACTATCAACCTGGGTCCCCAGGTCCCTGATAACTTCTTCTGTGCTCAGTGGATTGCCACCTATTTGGTAGCTAGGGGTAACCTTGTTTTTCCCGAAGGGTATGACTATGCATTTTTTGGCATTTAACTTTAGGCCGTGGCTCTGGCACCAGTTATCCGTTTCTGTGAGACCCTTCTGAAGGATATCTGTGTCAGATGTGTTTTCTACTATGGCGCCCACTGTGGATTGTTTGAAAAACTACCTAAAGTAGTAGCTCTTATAATTGGGATTAAACTTTTGTTGTTTTCTAATATGGACGTAATATTAATGTACTTCTTATAAGTAAAACATGGTCTATCCCCTACTGAATACACCCACTAATGGCTCTAACAGACAGAACTCATGCTCACAAATATGGGAGAATGCTACCCTACCATGTCTCATCCTCATTGGTAAGGGCTGCCCATAAAACTGTTTCCTTTGAAATCAAAATCAGTGCTGTAATCCCATTAAATCCTGTAACAATTAGGAACTATTTAAAGGCAAATGACCTTTTCTTAAAAGATGGTTTCTCCAAATTCAATGCTCCTCCAAACCTCAAGAACACAGCAGTCTATGCTGATTTGTTCTGAGAAGCTCTGTATAACCATATCAATAGCTGCATAGATGCTGCTGTACCTACCAGATGTAAGCCCACAACTTGCCCCAGAAAAAAAAGCTATCCTGATTCAATCACAAATTAAATAGGATATACAACAAAAGGAAAAAAAAAGATAAAAAAACTCTCTCTCATCAAAGTAAATAGGTAAGTAAAAGAACTAATTAGGTTAAGCAAAGACATGTTTAACATTAAGACAGACTCCCAGTTGAAAGATAACCATAAGGCCTTCTAAAACTATGTCAGAAACTCAAGAGCAGCACACAGCAATGTGCTGAACTGGGGGTTAATGGTACCACATTCACTGAGCCTGATGATATAGCAAACCTGTTGATGACAAATTCAGTTCTGTCTTTACCCCACTCTCACCCAAACCATCCCCCAAATATTACCCTCAAACATAATCCCTCCAACTATAACTAGGGAGCATGTACTGGCTGAATTCACTAAAGCCAGTAGCACAGCCTCAGTGGACCACTTATCATCCTAGGATGCCTCTATGATGATTTATCAGGACCCTTGGAGTCATTATTTAACTTTAGTCTTAAAAGAGGCTTTGTGCCATGTGAATGGAAGCCTGCAATCATTATCCCCTATCAAATGGGAGAGCCTTCAACAGATCCTGGGTACTACAGACCCATTAGTCTGATAAGTCTAATCTGCAAAGCCATGGAAAGATGTATCATGGAAATTATTGACAATGACTTAGAAGATCTCTAGACAATGGAGCCATCCCAGTTTACCTTTATCAAAGAAAGGTCATGCTTAATGAATCTGGTCGATGTCTTTGAGAAGGTCACTAAGGCAAGGGATGAGGTGAAAATGATGTGTGTTGCCTACCTAGTTCTGGTTAAAGCATTTGGTACAATATCGCGCTTGGTTATTGTCAAACAACTTACGGAACTAGTTATAAACTGCTCTATAACATGATGGATAGCTAACTAGCTCATTGATAGGATGCACGAGGTAAGAATCAGTAGGGCCACATCCATAAAGAGGCCAGTCACCAATGGACTTCTCTGGGATCAGTGCTAGGCCCACTCCTCTTTGGCATCTGTTTCTCAGACGTCAAAGCCAATGTCAAAAGCTTTTGGCTAACCAAGTCTACAGATGACTGTAAACTGCAAGCAGTTATCAAATCCCCCAATATGATATCACCTTCCAAGAAAGTCTAATATAGACAAATGCTTGGTGACAACACTATGGCTTAAAACTCAATACCAAGAAATGCATTATAGTACCTTTTGGGAAGTCTACCACCCAGGAGAAACAAAGTCAGCAATAAAACATCATTAAATTTGTTTCACTTGTCAGGGATCTGGGAACTGTGTAGACAGTAACCCAGCCTTTGACCACATGTGTCCCACGTAGTAAGAAAATCCTTCTGTGTTGCTCAACATATAGGAAAGGGCATGGCATCTGGGTCCAGAGAAGTCATCATTCCACTGTACTCTTCCCACATCAGACGCATTATAGAGTATAATGCCCCCTTCAGTATGTGCCTGGCCAGATGGATGTAGCAACTGGAATGTCCACAAAGGTACCTTACAAAAAGAATACAGGGGGTAAACACAGTGTCCTGTGCTGACTGCCTCAAAGACCTGAGAGGTGATCTTTGCCTGGCATACAAGGCATCCTTAGACTATGTTTTTATGAACCTTTTTCACATCCACTGAACAAACAGCATCATAACAACTAGACTAAAAGACCTAAATTTTGCTTGTGACATAAACAGGACATGTTAGGGAGGCATATGTGTTACTCAGAGAATTCCCATTCTCTGGAACAGGCTCCCACTCCATGTGAAGCAGAGTTCCTATCTATCCCTAGTTAAGTGTAACTTGGATCAATACATGGGTAATCAGAAATTCACCTCTGATCTGGCTCCTTTGTCTCTGATACAGAGGCAAGCAGTAGATCACCCCTATGTAAATCAAATTTGTGGGGCACATTTGGGTTGCATGGCTAGACTTATAAGGGCCGTAGTGATTGTTAGCCTATTATACACCTATGAGCCTGTGATTATAAAGACATGAATGAATGGATGACTGAATGAATGAATGAAAGATAGAAAAGGACAGTGGAAATCTGAATGAAAGGTTTGGCATGATTGAAAAGGTTTGTGTTTTATCATTGTTTACTATTCTATTAATGCAAAAGGAATAATCAGTACAGTTAAGATACCTGTAGTAGACATGTAAGTATTTTTTATGACCATATTTTTGGAAATGAAGAGGGTAAACAGGAGCGTAAGTGCAAAAGAAATAGGATTGTGGTGCTCTAGAAAATTGTATAATGATATTAAAAAAGTAAATTGAAATTTGGATTCGGTGGAAATATCTTGGATCAGTTGGAAGGGATAAGAGAGAAAGATGGTGTGATGGGGGTAATGTATAATCTTGTAGGACAATCTAGTATAATAGGTGCTGAAGAAACATGTTCAAAATTAAGAGTATTTTCATGTAATCATTTATAAGAAATGTGGCTGGAAAAAGGAACTTGGTTTATTGAAACAGACTGTGTTAAATGTGACAATACAGCTAAAATATGGAATAATAATAATAATGTTATTATACAACTTGTATAGGTTAGTCAGTGATTTAAGTCAAGACTTAAGGCAGAAAAAATGGATGTACACATTTTTGTCTAAATAAATTGAATATGATCACTAAGTAACCTACAGAAAGAAAGGGAAGCAGGATATTGAGGATTTTTAGAAAGAAATAATCTATATTAGACCATTAAATAAAGGAAGAACATTGTAATGAGCTGTGGTTTTAATGCCAAGACTGGTACATATTATAATTATTAGACAGGTCTGGGGAACAAAATATATTATGAAATAAGAAAAGATAAAGAATGTATTATTAATAAACCCACTAATGGTACTATCCTTAAGTTATATGGTATATAGATTTTAGACTATATACTGGCAATGTCTTGTGCAGTATTACCGTGGTGGTGCAGCGCTAGCATTGTTGCCTCACAGCAACAGGTTCTCCCGTTCGATTCTCGGCTGGAGTGTGGGAAGTGCCTTCTGTGTGGAGTCTGCATTTCCTCCCTGCAGTTGGGTGGGCATTTGAAAGACATGCGTAAATGGGCATACCTTCATTGAAGGTTGAACGTCGAGCTGGCACCTCGGCATTCATCAAAATCTACTGCCAATCATTAGCAGACCGGAGTTCCGCTGTGGTGACCCCTAAGCAGGAAAATCTGAAAGATAGCAGCAACAACTGGCAATGTCTTGTACATTATGTCATTAGGAAAAGTAACAAAAACAAATATGAGCATGTGTATCAGTACCCCAAGATTGCTGCACAAACAAGATAAAGCAAACATAAGGCAAGAAATTGAAGACTGGGTGATAATCATTTTGATTTGATATTAACATAAAGGAATCCAGATACATAATTGATGCATTATAACAATGAAAGATAAAATAATTTAAATAGGTGAAGGTTAACTGTAGGTGATAAAACAATGAAGCAGGATTATTTGATGAAAACTGCGGACTGAAGAAAAGAAATATAACAGCTATTAATATGGTATACTAGAAGAACTTCGGAAAGTTATGATGAAAATAAAGAAAAATGTTGTAATATGTACTCTATATAGAGGAGAAATGGAGAATAACTGTCCATTAGCAGACAAATGTAAATATAATTAAAGAGTAAGACAGTGAAGATTTTGTGTAAGATATAGGTTTATGATACAGGAAGGCAATGTATGGGAAAAGAGAGTTAGTGGTGGAAATGTTTTGAAGAACTACCCTTGCCAAATGGTTGAAACAAAAAAAATGGTAGACATATTAAACAAGGCACCAAGTCGAGGATCATAGAATATATGTATGACAAAAAGAATATCTGGATATGATACAGGAGTTCATTATATGGGCACATTGGATGAGTTAATTGCATTTTTTCTGTTAAAGAAGAATAACTAAATAAAAATAAAACATGCACATGAATATGCATAGGACCAGAAAAAGAATAGGTAAGCTATGTTGAAAGATGCTGAGGGTGATGCATGTAAGAAGATGAATGCAGATTGACTTATAACAAAAGAAATGCTTTGTCAGATATAACACAAGCAGTAGCTTTGTGCTTTTCTGAGGTATAATATAACAAATGGTTTTATTGTCATACATATATTGTTAAAGTCATTGTTGGAAATAAACTAAGATAAGCTAAACTGTCATGTCTGATCATAAGCACAGAGGATGAATGCTATGAACTGTTAATGAGATGCTTTCTGTTGTCCATGTTTGATTCCTCCCATCCTGCATTTGTCTATTGTGGGACACTGAGAAAGTAACCTAATCAAGCAGTACTCCTCAGCTGAGTCTGGAAATGGCCAGCCAGGGCAGAGAATCCATGTGAAATAGAAAAATAGAAAGATAAAATTAAAATAAACTAAGTTAGGTTATTCAAAAAAGTGATCTCTGATCAGTTCTTTTCATACCAAACTTGCAGTTGCCACCAAATTTCTTGACAGTCAGGATTTAAACATAACTACAGCAACAGGACAATTTTTAAGGGCTGATAATGTAGTTCTTTCATGTGAGATAAAACGTGCTCTATTTTGGTAATCATTTACTTCATATTTGCCTTTGGTATTGTAGACTATGGAATCCTGATGAAACATTTGATTGCCCTTTGTTTACTATGTTCGATGATTCATTTGCATAGGTAGTTTTTAGTTTAATTGCATCTCTATGTCATCTGATGAGCAACTGGATTTCTGTGGTCTCAAACCTTGATACTTTGTTATTTGCAGTAATATTCATCTATTCAAGATATTCAATGGAATCATTATAGCATGGTTGTTTCATCTCTAGAATGTTCACAAATAATGGAAACAGGCCAGAACAATGATGCAGGTATGAACCAGTGCTATAT
The DNA here is from genome assembly GCF_019279795.1 of Protopterus annectens. Taxonomy (NCBI): domain Eukaryota; kingdom Metazoa; phylum Chordata; order Ceratodontiformes; family Protopteridae; genus Protopterus; species Protopterus annectens. The sequence goes on from NC_056729.1 coordinate 186,556,078, forward strand.
TTTAGGTTTATGTAGTATTTGGCTAGGAAAGAATGGATTTTTTTTTTGTAGGCAAATGCACTAAACAAGTAATAAGTACTGTTTCCCTTAAGGTCCGGTACCTGGGTTTCAAGAGTATGATGTCATCTGAGAACATGTATCTTCTTAAGGCCAGAGCAATAGTAGTATGGAGGAAGTAGTTTGGATAGAATCCACGGGAGTCTGGTGTAAGTTTTTCTGGAGTATTGCTGCTATAATGAGACAGTTTGAATTTAACTATTTGGCTCTAAGGAAGGAATCCATTGAGTATTCTGTAATTGCCAGTGGAAATCCTGATAATGGAAAACCTGGAGGTTGCCTGACTGGAGAAATTCTTGTAAAAAGGGACTTTAATTGTTTTACAAAGTCCTGGAAGTGAGAGACACTAAGTTTTAAATTCTGCAGTGCGAATAATTGTGGACATTCTCTCTACTTTTGTTTATTTGGATTTCATGTTCAGGCAGATATGTTTATATTAAAAGATAGTGTTCCCGATTCCAGAAGACATGCTTTCAATGTAAATGGCCATTTACACTTAGAGCAGGCTGAGATGAGTATTTTTGGAATCTGCTCCCTGGAGTAACCCTGTTTATAGATAGGCCTTATACCAAAGTGAGTCACTTACACTGAGAGCAAACCTTTTGTATCTGAGCAGACTTATACTGAGAACAATTCCCTTGAAATCTGGCCCAGTATGTTTTCAAGTGGGTTCACTTGAGGGTGAAATTTGAAAAGGCTGTCAACTCTAATGGAAGATATTGCACACCTGTGCTAAATACCGCTGATAATGGAATTCCAGAAGTGAATTATTTATTTTTTCAGCAAGCATACTGTTTTTATCATTTGTATTTTGGTTTCACTGAGGTAAAGTCATCCCATTTGTATGTTGTACCAGTAACACATACTGTTCTTTTTGAAATCAGATGTGCAACCCTTCAGAAAGCATCGCATTTTAAAGCATATTGTCACTCTGATAATATTTAGATATATTGCTCCACTTATACTTATGACATCCAATTTTTCAACATTACTCAGGAATGCATTGGATCCTCCCTAAGGTAAATGAAAATCAAGCTTAATACAGCCAAAATTGAAGAAATAATAGTGTGTATTTATGTATGCATTTATATATGCATGTTTGTATGTAGCCAATTATGTGTTCATAAAATTTAAAAGAAAACAACACATATTTAAAATGGCCGATTAGAATAGTATAAATAAGATAAAAAAGGTAAATAATTAGCTATTGAAAAACTGTTAAAGATTAAACATATCAACAGAACCGTACAATGTAGAAAATACTGTCATAAAAAGGAGGCATTTATGGATATCGTGAAGGAGGCTTCATAAATGCATAACTAAAATGAGAAAGAAAACTAGTTCCAAAAGCCCAGAATAAGAAAAGCAAAATAAGTATGCCACATTGAGACTTGCAAAATGCTCCAGGGTGGGTTTCTGGAGCAAACAAGAGCGGTCCTGCATAGGGTACCCTGTGGGGACAACATGCGGGAGTAGTGTACTAAAATGTTCTTTAAATCTGCAGGATCATGGATGTCTAGAACCGAGAAGTTAAGGATAAAATAGTAGAAACAGATCTGGTAATGTATGGTAGTTAATATAAATCCTGAAGCAAGGTATTGTTTGTTAAGAATAGGGTGGCCTCACTATGAAACTTGTCATGGAAATTCGTAACTGGATTAGTCTGTCCAGATTCTGGTCCCTTAGCTTAATGTAAAGGGCAACACGGCAACTTAAGGGACATGAAAGCAGTGCATGAATCGCTGTCACTCATCACAATACTAGTGCCCTCATCAGGCAGTATCATATTCCTAAATATTCCGTGTGTTTGTGCGTGTGTGTGTGTGTGTGTGTGTGTGTGTGTGTGTGTGTGTGTGTGTGTGTGTGTGTGTGTGTGTGATTTCTATGTAGCATTGATAATGTCTCTATGCATGGCTGTAACTATGGTGGCCAATGTGCCATTATGTACCTCTGAATAACAATTTGCTTGCTGTATAGGTTTAGAGATAATGTAATAAAACCTAATAAAATAAATGTGAAATTCAATGCTGTGGTTGCAATAAGTATAAGTTCAGTATAGTCAACAGTGGTTTTAAAATATAAACTCCAACACTGTAATTCAGTTCCAAACTGATATATTGATCAAACAGAACACAAACAAAAAAAATGAAAAAGCAGGGAAAAGTATACCGCATCACTTAAAATCAGCATTGGTGAATGCAATGTAAAAGCAGGTCAAAGATTTCATTGAGATGCATATTTTTCACAACCAGCGTGGTACTCTGAGAATGATGAGTATAGAAAACATGAGGACCATAATGCATTACTAAAAGGTTTATACGCTATCACAGAAGTTATAAAGTGTTTTCAGACTGAAGCCTGAAAAAGTAGCCTTGATTTTGCACACCAAAGTTGTCAGTCAATACACTTCAAAGTGTTGTATCTGGCCTAGAAAGATAGCAGAGGAAGTGAATAATCTTCCTGAAGAGGCTACTTTTTTTCCTGTAAAAGATCATTTTGTGCACTGTATATCATATTTCTAATTCAGAACAAAAACACGTACGGCAGAGAAATTATTCATTTCATATTTTCAAGCAGGATTTAAATCTTAAGACTTTTCTGCTGATAGATTTTCTCCTAACAATGCATTTATTTTTTTTATTTATTCTATAACCCTAAATTAGCAACCACATAATACCCCGCTCATTGCTTAAAAGTATGTTTTGTTAATAAAAATAGTTTTATATCTGTTCAACATACATTTTAAGTTATCAATTAACAATGAACATATTTAATGACTTGCCTTCATAGAAAACATATATTTCTAAAGGGAAATGGTTGTGCTGAACTTCACACATATCTAAACACCTATCATTAATTAATGCGGTTTCAGAATGGCATAACTATACATTTTATTCAAAAATCTTCTTGCTTGTCTCTTAAGTCAACAGGTGATATGTAGCTATGATATAACTTGTGGACTGTAACTATTGTAGAAGATGTCTTTGATATTGTGCCTTACACTTAATTTGTAGTGGTGTATGAAATTCATGAAAGTCATATGTTTTTAATAGATATCTTTTTATGCAGCAGGTTAATTATAGTCCTAGTAAAAAACAATATTTTCTCATTGAATCTGCAACATATGTCTAAAGAAAGCAGCTTTCCTGAATATGCTGCAAACATTTTTTTAACTATGAGCAACTGATATTGATGTAGTATTATTAAAGCGTATGTACTTCTTTATAGGACACTTGATGCATATATATCTTTCCCCCACTGACTGATCAAATTGTAAGGTAACATTCATTTATATTACAAAGAGAGGAGATTTATCTCCACTAATTTAATTATTAGCTTATTATATACTGTTTGTGTAGATCATGATACATAATGGATTGTTGCGTTTCAATGGCCTAAAGTAATATCAGGTAATAGCAGGAAGGTATTTCATTAACTTTTGATTTAATGTACCAAACCCAAGCAGCAGGAGCCTCATCTACCAGGGAGAATAATAAAGAAGTAATTATTTTTTCCCTCAACCTGATAACCTTCTTTGCTTAATAAAACCCAGTAAGGAAAAGATTTTAACATCTGCACATTAATCAAAACAAAACTGAATTACAGTGTGTTAGAAATACTTTCATTTTGTTATACTTTATAAAAAACAAAATACTTTCCTCTTCTTAAATTCAGAATTAAATATGTTCTTAATGTAATAAGGGCAGCAATACTTTTGACCTGCAAATAATATTGCAGTTTTGATTTGTGCTTTTATTAAAAACAGGTAAGCAGTTATTGAATGCATTTTCCTTTACTGTATTTGTAGACCTATTACCAGTTAATTTCATTCTCTGTAAATTTAATGGCTTTATATTTTACAGCCACTTAGGTTATAACTTCTGTTTAGCATTACTGCTCAGTCTAAGAAACTGACAATTTTCTAGAATTTACTTTAGACAAGAGGGTCTTATCATATACATGGACACAGTTAAATCCATCCATCCAATTATCCAATTATCCATCCATCCATCCATACATCCATCCGCAACCCCTGTTTCTCATTTTGCGCATGGAGTTGGGGTGTCAGTTCAACAGTGACAGTCATTTAGAGCCAAGGTTTACAGTGTTGGATAGTTAGCCCTGCCATGGAGGACATAGTTAAATAAGAACATATTAATCTATTACAGTTACCAGAACCAGACACCCTTAGTGTCTGTAGTGTCGGCTGCCTTTGCATAACACCATTCTCTCCTGTTTAGCCATCCAACTTACCTTCTCCCACCCTAGCAATTTGTGGTGTATTAACAGCATACCTACTTATCCAAGGTATTCATAGATGTGCCCAGAAAATTAAGTGACCTGCATGATCAAGGAATCTGTGTTAACTTTTAACATTGTCTCCTAGTTTCATTCTGTTCAATAACATCTTAATTGTTTCTAATCTGAAATGCACATGGAACATCACTGGTACATAGCAACCTTGTCTCTACACAGTCCTTAAGAGTGAACAATATAATATGGACTTTCTGTATGAATAATGGTACTTTGAAAATGAATGAAAAGAGCATTTAAGAACATTGATTTATCATTACATCATCAGCTGTCTGAAAATACATAAATACTTCCAACTGATAAAGGTTAGTAAAAACAAAATGAAAACTCCAGCAAAGCTAGAACTTCCACTGAGTGACCTCCCAAACCTCTTGTATCAAGGCACATGGGATATATGCAATGAAATTGTCCATTAAAATGATGAAACAATTCATGGGCATTCAGAATTGCCAATTAGCTGAAACAGCTGATGTTCATAGGGGTCATTTGCATATATCCCATGTACCTCTGATACAAGAAGATTGGGAGGTCACTCAGTGGAAGCTGTAGCTTCGCTGGAGTTTTCATTTTGTTTTTACTGATTGTTTTTTCAGTGACCTTCTCACTTATTGTTTTAACTGATAAAGGCTGGAAAATGCAGTAACTGAGGATGTTTAAATATAAGAAACCTATGCTGGTATAAATAAAAGAAATCAGGAATGACATCAGATTGTGTGTGTGTGTGTGTGTGTGTGTGTGTGTGTATGTGTGTGTGTGTGTGTGTGTGTGTGTGTGTGTGTGTGTGTGTGTGTGTGTGTGTGTGTGTGTGTGTGTGTGTGTGTGTGTGTGTGTGTGTGTGTGTGTGTGTGTGTGTGTACAGAGGAAAGAGATACTTATTACAGCAGGAGAAAGCAGTAGGACTCCACAGGCACCAGTATTCCATGGGTTGGATTGCAAAACAAAGTTGCAGACAGCACAACACACTGAAGGAAGACTTTAGTGCATCAGTTTGGGATATGACTGCATAAGACATGCTGGAGCAATCTGAGTAATTATCTATTCAGCATAGTATTTACAAACACTACACACACCCATCAGATTCCAAAACACAGCATACATGCACAACACAATTTAAATCCAACAAAGCGCTTCACTGACCATGTTTGTAAAGCCCTCAGTGAATATCATATTGCAAGCCTAGGAAAGGAAGTTATCCTTGACAGATTTTTGCAGTATCTATAACATTACTTACAAATAAAAACAGATTGCAACCACCAGTGAATGAAATATAACAGGATGCAGTACCACAAGCCATATGTAGTAATGCATTTCAAAAGTCAGCCACTTACAAATAGTACCAGACTACAGCTAAGCCATCTTTCAGAGCAGGAAATAATCTACAGGTACCACTTATACAGACAGTTGGTGCAGGCTGTGTCTACAATGTGCACCCCACACATGACTGTGTGTACAACAATGTGAGGCAAACCTATACCTGTCAAAACCAAAATCTCTTTGAGCTTAGGTATACTGACATCTGCGAACTTCCAATGGCATATGAAAGATTCAGTAGGAGTGGCCCAGACAGTTGCCTATCACATTGTCTCACAATTTCTGTCATCAATGTGCAACAAGGTAGGTGAATATACCCACTTCCCATCTACAGTATGGAGAGGTGAAATGTCATGCATGAGTTCTACAACAATACCAACTTTATCCACGTCCTCGGTGCAAAAGACTGCACCTACATCCCTGTAACAGCCACATAGAACTCAAAACAGAAAATAGAAAGGGGTGGCCATTGCTGAACTGACAGGTGGTGTGCTCAGCAGATGACAGCATAATGAATATCATGGCAACATACCCTGCTGTCCATGGTACTGCTATATGGAGGAAAAGTGGTCTGACACCTGCTTTTCAACAATGCAAAATACCTACAGGACTATTATTATTATTTTTCATATTTGCTGAATGGGTTAGTCCAACTGGGCAGGAAACCCTTTTTGTCTGGAGGCCTGAGAAGAAAAGCTCCAGTCAAGCAAACAAGCATTATATATAAAGTTGATACACTTCAGCATGGTTATGAGCAAGTACAGGTACAGTGTTAGAAAGAGGTTATCATAGATAGTAAAATAAATTAGGTGAAAAATACTACATACAAACACAAAGCAACTGTGATCTTCAGTGTAAGAATTGGAATATGAAACAAATAAACTTCACCTATGAAAGTGGGAGACCAGTAACAGTTTAGAATATAAGAAGAGATGGAGAAAGTTGGTAGATAATTAATAGGAAGTTTAAGTTGGATCATGGCATAAACATGACCATGAGTTAAACAAGTAGGTTTTTGGGTCTTTTTTGAAGAAATTAGTGTTGGTAATAGAACTTAAGTGTAGAGGTAATTTGTTTCAATATTGGCTATAGAGTGAATGTATAGACGTTTTCCAGTGTTTTTCTTTGGCATGAATACCTCTAGAAGGTGCTGATGTGAGCTTTGAAGAGCTCAATTTGGAGTGTAGCAGGAGATCAGGGAAGAGAGAGCAGGGCAAGTGGTGGGATTTTTAAGGATGGATTGAATTAGGTCCAGCTGAGGTAGAAGGAGCTGATGGTGGAACTCTAGCTACTGGAGGCTTTTCAGACTACTAGTGAAGTAAGCACAGGAACACAGGATGTAAGCAGAATACACCCCCTGTCAGCAGGATGCATGATGACAACATATGTCTTACTCCCCCCCATTACTCATTCATAGTCCACGTGGGTGCAAATGACCTGACCTCCCTAGACTATATAAAGAGAGACATCATGGAGCTCTCTCGGAAAATGTGTCCCAGGCTAGTATGATCCTAGCTTTAAGCAGCATTTAACCTTCTCCAAGGATGATGCTACAATATGAACAAAATATGTCTAACTTTAATAAACTGGCTTAGTTTCTGATGTCATTCTAAGGGGTTGCAATATTTGTCAGCATGGAAGGAGATGGTCAACAGACCACACTGCTTTGCCACAGATGGTATGCACCTCTCCCCTCTAGGCTTTCAAATAATATTGTCTTCTCCCCATAGTGCCTTTTTAGGTAATGCCAAACTGAAAGTACTTCCGACATAGCAAATCAAAACCAAGAAAATCTAAAGGCATTAGTGCTTAATGCTACCATTCTAAACAAAAAACTCCACTCCCTAGAAGCTCTCTTCACCCTAGAGAATCCAATGTCTGTGCAGTCACTGAGTCATTGTTTAACGTCACAGAAAGCATAGCAACATTCCAAGGTTATAATGCCTTTCACACATTTAGACAGGCTACTATACAGACAAGGACGAAAGGTGGAAGTATTTCAATTTACATTCAAAAAGAAATATACCTAAAAGCTGGTCAAACAGGGCAATACAGTTGAGCTTTTCCATGTTCAAATCACCATAGAGAAAATCCTGTACCACTTCCTTGCAAGTTATAGGTCTTTCTCTATGCCCCAGGAAACCCATACCATGTATTTAAACTTATTAGAAACGCTAACCATCCAACTCAGTACCCTATTCATGTGTGACTTTAATTGCCTCACTATTAACTGGGAATCCTATAAGACACTTAAGGTACATGCACAGAAATTCCTGGACTTTGTAAACAAACTCTCTGGACTAGATAGTCAATACACCAACCAGGAGTACAACCATACTGGATCTGATCCTCACTAATATGGGAGACTGCTGCACACCCCCTACTGTAAAGCCATCCCTGGTAAGGACAGACCACAAAATGGTCTCCTTTGAAATAAAAATAAAACCTGGACATCCAGCTAAACCTGGAATATTCACAACCTATTGTAAGGATGACCTCCTGCTATTAAGTTAGAACCTGGAAAAATTTCAAGCCCCATAAACCCAGAGACCACATCTGCCTATGCAGAACTGTTCACAGAAATCCTGTACAAGCATGTTAATAGCTGCATAGAGGCAGCTGTACCTACCAGGAAGAAGTACAGAACTAACAAAAAACAAGCCACCCTGGTGGAATCACAAAATCAACAGGCCTCTATAAGAGGAGGAAGAAAACCATGGCAAAAATTAGGAGGTGCAGCACCCAGCAGAATAAAAGCACTGTCATCAAATAAACAAACAACTCCAAGGACAAATAAAGTATACCAAAGCCAAATTTGAGGTAAACAAAGCATTCTATAACTATGTCCACAACCTCAAAGGCAATGCTCAATTGTGTGCAGAGCTCATTGTAAATGGAGCCAGCTATACTGATCCAGAAGATATATCAAACCTCCTAGCTGATAAATTCAGTTCCAACTTTATCCCATTCTTCCCCTCAACCTTCCCTCAGGAAGTATCATCAAATATAACTCCCTCTACTATCACTAGGGAGCAGGTCCTTAATGCTCTCTCTCTCTCTCTAAGACCAAGAACACTGCATCGATGTTCCCAGACAATATCCCAGGATGCCTTCTAAATAGCATGAAACGTGACCAGTCAGGGTCTCTGGAATTACTATTTAGCTGTAGCCTACAAACAGGCTTCATGCCTCATGATTGGAGAAAGGCAACTGTCATCCCTCTGCACAAAGGCAGACCCTGGAAACTACAGACCTATAGGTCTCGCTAGTCTTTTATGTAAAGCCATGGAAAGAATTATCATGGAGATGATAAATAGAGATATAGTAATCCTCTAGACACCAGACTTAACCCAGTTTGGTTTCGTCAAGGGCAGATAATGCCTACTCAACATGGTGGACTTCTTTGAGAAGGTCACCAAAGCAATGGATGAGGGAAAAATCATTTGCACTGCCTACCTTGCCCTTGCCAAGGCATTTATCACAATACCTAACTCGGACATTGTTGACAAACTCAAAAGGTTAGGTAAAAACCTGTACGCCATTCGGTGGACAGCCAACTGGCTCACAGACAAGAGACAGGAAGTTAGAATTGGGGAGTCCACCTCTGCGAAAAGGTCAGTCCCAAGTGGAATCCCTTAGGGATCAGTCCATGGACCACTCCTTTTTGGCATTTACTTCTCAGAAGTCAAGGCCAATGTCACTGGTCTCTGGCTGACTAAATTTGCAGATGATTGGAAATTAGGAGCTCTCATTGAATCTCACACTGACACAAATGTTCTCCAGGAGGGGATAACACAGAAAAACAACTGGTGTTAGAGCCATGGACTAAAATTAAATTCCAAGAAATTAATCATAGTATCCATTGGGAAGTCATCCATCCCTGGTAACTATCATTTTGACAACACACCCCTTAGAGTTGACCCAGTAGACAGGGACTTAGGGACACACATATCTAATAATATAGCCTTTGGTCATCATGTGTTCACAGTGGTGAGGAAATCATTCTATGTTGCTCAATTTATAAGCAAATGTATGGCATCTAAGTCCAAGGAAGTCATTGTCCCACTGTATTCTGCATTCATCAGACCTATCATTGAGTACAATGCCCACTTTGTTATATACTTGACCAGGCATATCCAACAATTGGAACATCCACAGAGGTTCCTCACTAAAAGAATACATGGCGTAAGTAAAATGTCCTATGCAGACAACTCAAGGCCCTCTCCCTGTATTCTGTCTCCTACAGGCTGTTGAAGGGATATCTATCCCTGTCATACAGGACGTTGTCAGACCCCACTCTGATGTACATCCTGCATATCCACAAAACAAACAGCACCAGAATTACCTGTTCTAAAGACTTAAACCTATCCCTGTATTCTGTCTCCTATAGGCTGTTGAGGGGATATCTATGCCTGGCATACAGGGCATTGTCAGACCCCACTCTGATGGACATCCTGCATATCCACAAAACAAACAGGACCAGAATTATCTGTTCTAAAGACTTAAACCTTGCCTGTGATATAAATAGGACCTGCTGGAGAGATAGATAAGTATCCCAGAGACTAACCCTTCTATGGCAAGGGCTCCCCATCCATGTGAAGCACATTTCCTCCCTAATCCATTCAAGTGCAACTTGGACAACTGGATGGGAAATCAGAAATTCATCCTGGGTTTGGCACCTACATCTTTAATGGACACAGATAACCTGTAAATGGTTCATATCTCAACCCCATGCTTACACTTAACAATGGGTATCAGAACTTGTCAGTAATGTGGGATGCATGGCTAGGCTTGAAAAGGCACTTGTGGTCATTAGTCTATTAAAAACCTATGAAACTATAGGGAATTAAAGGCAACACTGACTAGCATTCTCATTGCAGTCTCCAAGTTGATGATGTGTCCCATGACAGAGCACAGAAGTCCTGTCATATCACCTTCCCTGGTATCCATTGTCTCTTGAAGACTAAACATATTTCCATGCACCTCTAGTTCCATGTGTGTAGCTAAGAATTAGTAGACTACAGCCATGCATATCTGTTATTTGAGACTGAGAGCTGCACATATATTAGAAGCTGGCTGGGAAAGTGAACAACACAGTGTCATACAATTAGGTCCCTGTACAGTAGGAATTTGTACATCAGATGCAGTCAGCTCAGCCCACCATTTTGGGTCATCAGTTGTGGTGGCTGTGACATTAGTAAAAATGGAAGCCTTCAAGGAATAGGTAGGCAGAGCACAACTCTGTTTAGCTCTCACATTCTAGTGTATGTTAGAGAGTCTACAATGTTATCTCTGCAAATGTGTGCATGCCCACCCAGAAGTGCGTCAGACAGTGCCAAACTGTCCTGAGAATATCACACAGTGCATGTCAGTATCATCATCAGATCCCCTACGAGGACTGGCCTCAGCCTGTATCTCTGGCTCAGCACCTGTGAGTGTCATAACAATTGTGTTGTGCCCAGTGGGTATAAATACATAAAATGCTATGTTGTAAGAGTCACCCAATATACCTTATGCGCCATGGTAAGCATGCTACAGACAGGTAGAGTCTCGCAGCCAAATATGAAACATCTGACTCTGCAGAGGCTCCCTTAATGTGTGTGGAAGATGTGCCCATGAAGGGTAGTGGAAATGGTTAATACAAGTACTATTTAGAAGTACACTGCTGGCTGCTGTGATTCTCCTGCAGACTGGATACATGAATAAATAAGGATACACTGTATATAAACCCAGACACACCAGTAGCAAATTTAAAATGCGAAAAGAATGTTCTGAAACCACAAGCTGAGTGACACTAAATGCCTCATTAAGACCTGGGTAGAGCTGTGCTCTGAATCTAATGATCCATTTACTCTCTTCTTTCTCTGTTAAATTACACATATCCCCTCCACTAAAACACTCTGATATTACAGATAAAATTATAAAATCAAAAATATGAGTACTATCAGTTTTCATAATATGTTTGTATAGTGCATTTGTATCCTTGCATCCTTTTATGTCAGATAGGTGAGTACATATCCTTTCTTTCATTTTTTGGTTAGTCTTGCCAATACAGAACAAATTGCAATGGCGCCATTTGGCCATGTACACAATATTTCTTGCATTAAACATTCCATAAGCTCCAAGTAAAAACTCATTCTTAAACTAACAATACCCAGGTCTTAATGAGGCATTTAGTATTAAACCTGATTTAAAAGGAATGCCCAACAGACTAAAATAAGTATTAACTATAAAATTGCCATTACCTCTGAAACTGTTTTAGCCTGAGGAAGCATTTTTTATGTGAAAATTTTATACTAACAAATAAAGTGAGTATTTTTGTATCATTCAGCTTGTGGTTTCGAACATTCTTTGCACATTTTAAATTTGCAGACTGGATAAATTTTTGGCTAGTCTCCATGAGAGATGTGTCTCATTTGGCTACCCCAAAACCTGTGTCAACACATCAAGCTATGATGGCTCTCTATTTAGCATCACTATGCAAGCATGCATAAATGATCCTTTCTCATTGAATGTGAAGCCTTTTTGAGAGCTGCCTCTCATGACCATCTTTTCCTCTGCTTCTGCTGCTTTTCGTTACACTGTTTTGTTGTGTGCCTTCTTTCAGGTCTTTCATATCATATTGTTTACATGCTTCTGATATAAATGTATGATGTGTTTTTCTCCACCTTCAGCATTGACATTGTGCACCACTGTTTGCAATACAGTCACATGAAGCTGGTGGACACCCCTGTCATGAACGGCTGTTACTCATGTCCTGAGTAGCTGCAGAATGATGTTAGTCTTTGCAGAGTTGAACTTGTTCAAGCTCTGCTGTCCTTCACCTTTAGATGACATACATACAGTTAGGGGAACAGGATAACACAGATTGCTAAAGGTTGTTTGGGAGTACAAAGGTAGCTCTTTAACAGCGAAAGCAGGCTGGTACAAATTCGGATTCGGATTCGGAGATGGGTACACTATGGTAGCCTCATGATCTGCGCACTATGTAGGACCACATGCCTGGTGAAAGATTGATTGTTCTGTGTCACAGACTGACATCTTCTGTCAGGTTTGCATGTGAATAACTGCATGAGTGCAGTAGGACGCAGTCGTAGCTGCATGTATTGCATGTGTAATAATACAAGGCATGCATAATAATACAAAACATCCTTACTCTAGCAACCACAGGATTACTTGTGACATTCAAATGAGCAATATTCACATTCATATGACACTGATGATATATTTCTTACCCACAAATATAGAATTCTGTTTAAATTTCATGGGAAATTTCCTGTCTATTTTCTGCTTTGTTGTTTTCACTTGTCAGAAACTTACTTGGGCAGCTGAAATGAGTCTGCTGCTCAATTTTCCTTGATGAATGTTTTGGTGTCCAGAATGGAGATAACTCATAAATGTTGCTAATACCTACCAGTTTGCATCTTACTTATGCTAATGATGAATCTGTTGTCTATCTTTTCTATGAATCATTGTATTTTTCTCTAATTGCTCAAGTGAAGTCAAGTATGCATAGATTCAGTTACACATCACTGGCATGCTATGCACCCATGTTTGTTTGTGCAAGCTGTCTAAATACACGTTACTCATCAACTAAGTGTTAAGGAGCAGTGCATGTGATTTAGAGTCTCATGAAAGTTGTGTTTCCTGCTTATTATAGTGCACCATTGAAAGTCCCTGTCTGGTGTGCAATGGAGTGCAAAATTATACTCGATCTCTGACATAACCAGTTAAAGTATCAGCTTTGAAACCTTATGCAGGGTTGTTCTAGAACATGGAAGTCTGATATAACCTGGCAGCTTTGCTATACAGGGTGAGTAACATCCCTCATACCAGTGAGCAGTGCAAGCTCTTGTATGATAATTTACATCATCATTGTCCAGATGATCAAGGAGTAGAGGTGGCGAAGGTGGATGAGTTTAAATACTTGGGGTCAATAGTTCAGAGTAACGGTGAGTGTGGAAGAGAGGTGAAGAAGAGAGTACAGGCAGGATGGAGTGGGTGGAGAAGAGTGCCAGGAGTGACTTGTGACAGACGAGTACCTGTAAGAAAAGGGAAGGTCTATAAGAGGGTAGTGAGATCAGCTATGTTATATGGGTTGGAGACAGTGGCATTGACAAAATGGCAGGAGTTTGAGCTGGCTGTGGCAGAATTAAAGATGTTAAGATTTGCACTGGGTGTGACAAGGGTTGACAGGATTAGGAATAAGTATATTAGAGGGTCAGCCCAGGTTGGAAGGTTTGGAGACAAAGCCAGAGAGGCACAATTACGTTGGTTTGGACATGTGCTGAGGAGGGATGCTGAGTATATTGGGAAAAAGATGCTAAGGATGAAGCTACCAGGTAACAGGAAAAGAGGAAGGCCTAAGATAAGGTTTATGGATGTGGTGAGAGAGGACATGCAGGTGGTTGGTGTGACAGAGCAAGATGCAGAGGACAAGAAGAAATGGAAAGAGGTGATCTGCTGTGGTGACCCCTAATGGGAACAGCTGAAAGAAGATGATGATGATTGTCCAGATGATCTCTAGATGTTGGAAGCAAAGATTAGGCAAGGATGGTAGGAATGGTATACAAATATTTACAATGCCTGCTTTGAATAACACTATCATTTAATATATATATATATATATATATATATATATATATATATATATTTGCTTCTTGTACCAGGTGTCTTTTAATTCTCTGTTTTATTTAATCAGACAGATCTCAGAATTTTCCAGATAGCCTGCTATGGGTGATTGCATGTTTTGCTTCTTTGCACATGCTGTTGTAGTTGTGTGTCAGACTGTGGGAATTAAATAAGGCTTTTGCTTGTTTATGCATGCTGCTTCAGTGCAGATACAGTGTGTGAAGAATGTTGCCTGGCAAAGACTTCAGACACCAAATAGTTTGTGGAATATATGTCCATTGATAATTTATATATGCCATACCATCTTTGGTCCTCCTGTGTAATATCAGGCTTCCCAAATTTATTTCTCTTTTTACAGGCTGTCATAGTCAATCAAACCCTTAGGTGCACATACCCCCTGCCTGCTGCTAAAACATAAGTGACTATGGCAAATTTAGTGAGTTTGTTGGGAGTGCCTCTTCAAGGAAAGTTTCAAGCCCACCCAGGCATGTAGCCCACCACAATTACTGGCCCTGCTTACGTAGCACAGACTGTGGTTGACTGGGTGATGTTTCACCGGGTAACCATCCGTCAACTGACAACACACCCCATAGAGTTGACCCAGCAGTGAGGACTTAGGGACACACATCAACAGTTATCTAATCTTTGACCAACACGTGTCTACAGTAGTGAGGAAATGATTCTATGTTATGTAACTTATAAACAAATATATGGCATCTAGGTCCAAGAAAGTCATTGTTCCTCTGTATTCGGCATTCATTAGACCTATCATTGAGTACAATGCCCCCATTGGTATATACCTAACCAGGCATATCCAACAAATGGAATGTCCACAGAGGTTCCTCATTAAAAGAATACAGGGTGTAAGTAAAATGTCCCATGTAGACCACCTGAAAGCCCTATTCCTGTATTCTGTCTCCTACTAGCTGTTGAGGAGAGATCTATGTCTGGCATACAAGGCATTGTCAGACCCCACTCTGATGGACCTCCTGCATATCAGAAAAAACAAATGACACCAGAACTACCCATTCTAAAGACTTAAACCTTGCCTGTGTTATAAATAGGCCCTGCTGGAGAGACAGGTATGTATTTCAGAGACAACCCTGTCTCTGGAACAGGCTCCCCATCCATGTGAAGCAGAGTTCCTCCCTAACCAAATTCAATTGTAGCTTGGACAATTGGATGAAGAACATTAAATCCATCCCTGGCTTGGCAACTGTGTCTCTAATGGATGCAGGCAACCTGTAAATGTTTCATCTCCAAGGCCCCTGATTGTAAATATTTCATCTCCCAAGCCCCTGCTTACACTAATC
The DNA here is from genome assembly GCF_019279795.1 of Protopterus annectens. Classification (NCBI taxonomy): domain Eukaryota; kingdom Metazoa; phylum Chordata; order Ceratodontiformes; family Protopteridae; genus Protopterus; species Protopterus annectens. The sequence goes on from NC_056729.1 coordinate 186,571,704, forward strand.
AAGGGTATCAGAACTTGTCAGAGATTTGGGATTTGTGGCTAGGCTTAAAAAGGCCCTTGCAGTCATTAGCCTAGTAAACATCTATGAATCTATGATCTACTCCTGCAGAATGAAGTGGATTTGGTGAATTGGTTGGTCAATGCTCTCATGTCAACAAGGGTAAATGTGGCCATTGCCACCAGCTACCCAGACATAGGACCCTAGTAATGTCCCCTGATAACAGTTAGCTGTCAGTCAGTCTGTACCTTAAAGTATCCTCAGCCATTTATCTACCCTTTATTTATCTGGCTATGTCCATCCCCTGCTGCCCCTCCTTCTCCCCTGTCTGCACATATCTATCCCTGCTTATCTGTAATCTTCATGGGTGTCTGTGTGCCTACATTGCCTGCCCTTACTCTACATTATTCCACCATTGCTCCTTTCACCCAAATTATCTCCACCCAAGTATATACACATGCTGCAATATCTAATAATGTCACCTTATGATCTCATTGAAAAGAAGTGAAAACTGATACTATGGCCGAAAAGTAAAATTATAAAATCTCATATAATTTTCTCAGAAAATGATATAAAAGATAAGCAAAAGGCTTGTGAAAACTGAAATCTAAAATATGGTTACATTAACTCGGTAGCTTTCTAATACTGTGAAACACTGGATTTATTAAGAGTACCTGAGGTAACTCATTTTTCAATTCAGAGCTGAAATTTGAGTGTTATACTGTTGAGTCAGTGCTTTCATTTCTGATAGAAAGTAAAGTAGGTTTTTCAAAATGGTTAACACTAGGAGAGGAAAGTGTGGTTTGAAATTAACATTATAGGTTGCAAATGTTCTTTGACTCTGTTGAGAGAAAAATAATTCCTTCAAACCTAATAATACAGACTTTTTGTTTATTTGTTTTAATTTAATGAGTTAAATGAATTTTTAGATATTTGATATCATATTAAGGATGATATACAAATTTAAAATATGGGTATACAAATTTAAAATATGAGCATTTATACTTTTAAAACTAATTCATAGCTTTCGGTAGAGTTATTAAATACAGTGGTATCTTTAAGCATGATAAATTTATATATACATTAACTTTCCTGTTGTATAATAGCTTGGCAAGTTTAGATTGCTTGTCATCTTTAAAGTTTAGAGATACATTTATATATTCATGTTCCACTCTGTTCTACTTGTATATTTAAAGAAATAGCTATAACAATGTTAAATGAGCAAATCATTTTGAAATATTTAATAGATAAATATACTGCTATTATAGAAATAGATATGTATTACATTATTTGTCAGATTATTTATTTGAGATTAATTGAAGTGAATAATTACATTTTAGTTATAATGAGAACTGTCATAATATACAACTAAGTTAGTAGTCTTTTTAACTTTTTAAGTTATATACAGCATTATATTAAATCTTTATAAGCCATGGTACCTTTTGTTAAGATCTTGATGAAATTTTGGGGTTTTGTTCACAGAAACATAGTCTAGTCAATTGTCTATTTGATATGCAATCTAGGAACTTTTATATACATGATAGGTTATTTTTTCTTTGTAATATATATATATATATATATATATATATATATATATATATATATATATATGTAAATATATGTATATATATATATATATATATATATATATATATATATATATATTTATATATATATATATATATATATATATATATATATATATATATATATATATATATATATACATATATATATATATCTATAGTTATGGGTTTGGAAGAAAATCCCACTTACCCAAATCACAGTGTTGAGGCAACTTAACCTAAGCAACAAATAAATCAACACTCGGATCACCAGCTAGAAACTACAGGTAAGTACGTTCATGCCAGCACTAGAAAAGCATCAAACCAAAGCAAATTAAACCCACCCATGTGGGGGGGTTCTGCTCCCAACCCTCAACTATATATACTGACTCTGAAATTGCACTACAGTGGGGAAAGAGGTAAAGTTAAGCTTAAAATAAAATAAAAAAATGACCACCATCAAAAGTACAAGCAAGACAGCATTTATTAAAACTAAGCACTTTTTGCACTGGGCTTCATCAGAGTAAAACAATATTCTGTAATAGACCATTTAAATACCATTTAGTCATATGACCAACTCAATTAAAAAGTACTTGAAGCTTATTTATCCACATATTTGACTTTACAACTTACAATTTGACTTTACCCAACTTTGCATTGGGCTTCATCAGAGTAAAACAGTGTTCTCTAATAGACCATTTAAATACCATTTAGTCATATTACCAATTCAGTAAAAAAAAACTTGAAGCTTATTTGTCCATATATTTAACTTTACAAAAATGTACAAATCCTATGTTAACAATTTAAAACGTTAAAAACATTGACCAAAACGGTGGTCGTTTTTTCTTTTTTTATTTTCTGAGCTTGTATACACCCTTTGGGTGTTTTTTTAAGTGTTTTATTTGCAAAGTTAAGCATGGTGGCCAAGTGTTTCTTTTCTACAGTAACATTCTGGTTTTCTATTTATGTATTTGTGGTTTTGGCAAAGTGGTCTCGACATTTAGTGATTCAGATAAGTGGGATTTAATTCTTCTAAAGTAGACCCATAGTAACAATTATACATGTGTTTTGTTCTTGTTACTTAGGAGTTTTAGTAGGTTAATTTGCAGAATTATAAAAATATAGAAAGTTAATATAGTGCTGCAGGTATATGTTAAAGTTTTATATATAACAGCATTGATATTATTGATAGATGTATCATGTTATCTCTTGTTAATAAAAAAAAGTTTTTTTTCAAATGCATAGTATGGATAGTTTTAATCTACTGTCTATTATGCAAATTGATTAAACAATGGCAACAAAATAAGCATGCATTAATGAATGTATTTTAATTTAAATAAAGTAATCATATTCTCGCAAGAGACTCACTTGATAAAGATACGCAATATCTAAATAATTTAGGCTATGAAATGTTATCATCTACTTTTAACAAAAAGAGGAGAGGAACTGCTATAATTTGGAGAAAATCTACTGTAATGCCCTGGGTCATGGAATCTGTTACTGATCCCAAAGGAATGTATACTTTAGTAGTAATTAAATATAATAGCCAACTCTATACACTAAATAATTTTACTGGATCCTGGAATAGGTGTAAGAGTGGCTAAGAATTACACTTATTACATTATTGGAAGGATACTCTAATTTTAGCTGGAGATTTTAACTGCATATCTAGTATAGAAGATACAAGTGAACAGAAGAAGGCTAAAATCCTAGAATTAGCTAAAGTACTAAACAGATGGATTAGTAATAATAATTTAGTTGATTTACTAGTAAAAGCAGATGATAAGTCACTATTTTCATCCATTTTTCTTATGTGAATGGGATGCTAACTAGAATTCACAGGATTTGTGTTTCCACAGACTTGCTTAATAAAGTAATTATTTTAAAACTGTCACTTGTCCTTTATCTGATCATAATGCACTAAGAATTAACATTATCAATGGATTTAAGAAATTTTATATAAGACAGAAATAAAATAATTTATGAGTTAACTTAAAGAGCAATTTGAGAATTTTTTATGTTTAATGATTGTCGGGTTATTAAAGTCATACTATGGGATTCCTTAAAAATCAATATAGGTTCACAGGTCCATAGGTTCATAGGTTGGTACTAGGCTATAAGCCCTAGGGCCTATACAAGCCTAGCCATAACAATTCCCTGGCTATTTCTTCCCACACTATTTACTTCCTTGGACCCCTGTCTAGCAGGGTGACTGACGTGATCCCCGGTGTGAATTTCCTTTCTCCCATCCAATTGTCAAGGTTCCTTTTGAAGAGGGCCAAAGAGGCACTCTGCTTGACATTCACAGGCAATCTATTCCAGAGTCTGGGGAGTCTCTGGGTCAGGAACCTATCCTTCCAGCATGTGTGGTTTATTGTGATGACAAGGTTTAGATCTCTGGAACATGTGGGTCTGAGGGATTGGGATTTCTTTAAGTGTAGCATGTCCAACAGCTCTGGGTTTGACATAGCCTTGTATGTTAAGCAGACATCGCCTCTGAGTAGACGATATGCGACAGAATATAGCTGGAGTGTTTTAAGATGGTCAGCATAGGGCATCTGCTTTAGGCCTGTGATACTTTTAATGATGTATTTCTGCGGCCTTTTCAGTTGTTGCAGATGTCTTGAGTGGCACATACCAAATGGGGCATTGTATTATATAATGGGTCTAATGAGGGATGAGTACAGTGGGACATTGACCTCCTTTTTTCTGGATGAAAAGCCCTTAGTGATGAGGTGTGCCACATAGAAGAATTTCCTGACTGTTGTGGTGATGTGGTTATCGAAGGTGAGACCACTGTCCACCTGTGTCCCTAAGTCTCTTATCACACTTTCAGTGTTTAGTGTACTGCCACCTATATGGTAATTCACAGATACATGTTTTTTCCCAAAGGGGATAACTATACATTTCTTGGCATTGAGCTTGAGCCCATGGCTCTGGCACTAAGCATCTGTTTCTGTAAGGCCCTTTTGTAGAGTATCCCCATCATTTGGGGATTCAATAATGGCTCCCAGTTTGCAGTAATCTGCAAACTTTGTTAGCCAGAGTCCCTTAGTGTCGGCCTGTATTTCAGAGAAGTAGATGCCAAACAAGAGCAGTCCCAGGACTGAAACCTGAGGTACTCCACTTGTCACTTGTCTGGAGCTGGATTTGGAGTCAGCTACATTAACAGTGTGGGTTCTGTCAGTAAGCCAATTAGAAACCCATTGGGTGATGTAGGGATTAATGCCTAGCTTAGTAAGTTTATCTATGATTCCAGAGTGGGGGATGGTGTCAAAGGCCTTGGCAAGGTCTAGATAGGCTGTGTGGACCATCTTACCCTTGTCCATGGCTCTGGAGACTGATTCGAAGAAGTCAATCAGGTTCAGGAGACAAGATTGGCCCTTCACGAACCCAAACTGGGTGGGGTCCAGTGTTTGAAGGTTGCCAATGTCTTTGTTTATAAGTTCCATGATAATACACTCCATGGCCTTACAGATAAGGCTTGTCAGACTGATGGGACAATAGTTTCCGGGATCCAAGGTGAATCCCCTCTTGTGGAGTGGGATAAATATAGCTCTGCGCCACTCAGTGGGCATGAAACCTGAGGTGAGGCTATGATTAAACATGACACTTAGGTGAGGTGCCAGTTCATATTGTAGTTCATGTAGTACACAGCCCGGGATGTCATCTGGTCCCATGGATGTTGTATTCATAGCTTTGGAGAGTGTGTTTTTTTTAGGGGGTGAGAGGGGGGTGAAGTTGGCACTGAATCGATCTGCCAGAATATTGACAATATCCTTGGGATCACTATATTTAATGGCATTCTGTTTTAGCTCAGAGCAGATCTGAGCAGTGCCATTTAGATTCTTGACATAGTTATAGAATGCCTTGTGGTTGTCTTTGGAATCTTTGGCAATTTTATTTTCGTAACTAGCTTTGGAGGATTTTATGAGGGATCTCAGTTTCTTACTGAGGCTGGCAAGGGAGTTTTTTGCTTCCTGGGATTTTCTTCTTTTCTGCAACAGTTTCTTCCTTTTGTTGTAAAGTTTGTTTATGGCAGGGGACCACCAGATTGGCTTCCTTTTTTAGATGAGAGCATCTTGGTTCTATTTGGGATGGCACGATTCATGCATGAGTGGATGTGCTCGTACAGTGCCTTAGTGTAGGATTCAGCAGTTGAACTTTCAGTTCCCATCTGCATGGGTGTCATGAAGCTTGTCACTTCTGACTTGAGTAGCATGAATTTGGCTTTGGAGAAGTCTTTTATGGAGTTACTGGGGGGTGTGTGTGGGATGTGGATGTTAAGGGTGATTAGCTTATGGTCAGACCTGACTAACGAGGTGGTGAACATAGGTGTGGAGCATCGATTTCCCATGTTGGTAATGACCAGGTCGAGGATATTGGAGCCCCTGGTGGGACTATGGATTAGTTGATCCAGGGTGTTGGAATTTATGAATTCCAAGAACCGTTGGGCAAAGGTGTTGGTACATGAGTAGTTTTCCCAATTAATGGCAGGGTAGTTAAAATCACCCCATATTAGGGTGTTTGGTTCTATCTTAATATTTTCCAGTATGTTTAGAAAGGTGTAGTGAGAATCTTGGGGTATGGTGGGGGATCTGTAGCAAGCTACAATTTTGATTTCAGTCTTACCTAGTGTTAGTTGCACCTGGAGAATTTCAGATGCATTGTGTTGGGCAACTAGCCTGGTGGTGTGAATATCCTTGGTGAATATTGACACTCCTCCACCTTTAGTGTTTCGGTCCTGGTTTGGTGGCCGAAAAGAGTGGTAAGAGTTGTAGCCTGGTATTGCAGGGGTGCTCTCTGGAGCCTTGAACCAGGTCTCAGTTACTGCACAGATATCAATGTTCTCCATTCTCCATATTAAGGACAGAATGGTAATATTGTCTGGTAATAGAATGAAAAAGCTAGATAAAGACTTATTAGAAATACAACATGATATACATAAAGTATGGTTTGAACAATAAAGTAATTAGATAAAACTAAAGTCTTTAAAAATAATTATACAATATCAATCAAATTTAACACATAAAGTGGACATAGCTCTAGAGAAAAATATTCACAGATTAGCTAACAGAAGTAAGATGATATGCAAAAAGGTACAAATTAACAATATCTGAAATCTCCACACCAATAAGTTTCCTTCAGACATAGAGGAGGAAGAAATTCTTAATAATTTCAAAAAAATGCCATGAGGATCTTAATAAAGGTTAATAATCCTGATGATTCCAAAATTGATAAGTATTTAAAGAAGGATGTTACAAATAAACTTAGCAATCAGCAAATATCTCTGCTGAATAAACCTATTACCTTAATAAAAGTTAAAGAAATTTAAAATAATGGTAAAAATGGCCAAGATCCAGGGTTAGATGGTTTAAGCATGGCATTATATAATTTGCTTCCATTAAATGTTTTAAAATTACTGAGTTTTCAGGATAATCCAGAGTGATAAAATAATACTTCCTTCATGGAAATTGCTGTAATTTCACCTATACTTAAACAAGGAATGGATAACAAGTTAGTTTCATCACATAGACATATCTCATTATTAAATATAGATTATAAAAAATATTTGATTCCATCTCCACTATAAGATTAAGAGATATATTACATAAATTAATGAATAATGATCAAACAGGATTTATAGTGACTACATTAATTTATGATAATATTAAAAAGGTATTATCAATCTTAGATTTATCAGATGGATTGCACAAAAAATATTTATTTAAAATTCTGGAAGCATTTACATTTCTTGAACAATTTATTGGAATATTAAAAAAAATTCCAAAGTATATAAGACAACTGGATCTTATATCTCTCAAGGAATCACCTTAAACAAAGGCACAAAACAAGGATGTTCCTTGTCTCCTCTACTGTTAGCATTAGTTTTTGAACCCATACCTAATTGTGTAAGAAACAATGACAAAACTGATTGCTTTTCGATTAATAAGGATTGTCAACCTAAACTGCAAACTGTTGCTTTAGATGTTTTACTAACTATAGGAGATTTAAACTATGTAATTGAAGAAATAGATGAGAAAATTGGATAGTTACATAATAATAAGACTGAAACATTAGTGTTAAATCAACTAATAGACAGAAAGTTAAAAGATAAATATAAACATAATAGGGAAGGACAGGAATTAAAACACCTATAAAATTTTACCAAGATGAGAGTATGATGGCCTCTCTATTCAAGGCCAGTAATCAAGGAGCCTCAACCCTCACCACCAATACCAGTGAGAGACCATCACTAAGAGCAGGAATGGAATTACACAGTATTTTCAATTGCAGCTCTTCGCACTAAGCACAATTTCCCCCAAGAGGACACAGGGAACATGCTCCAGAGCTGGAACTGGATTATTTGTCTCTCCAGATCAAAAACAAGACTCACTTTGGAGTACTTTGTCCCAGTGCCAGGTAGCCAGCACAACCTCACCTAGGTATTTGATGTTTATACACACACACACACACACACACACACACACACACACACACACACACACACACACACACACACACACACACACAACACACACTTCTGGGAAAGGTTGGCACAGATTTTCTAGCTGTACCCCTTCTGCCCAGACAATAAGGTAACCAGTAATCAGCCACGCTAAGTTTTCTACAAGTGCACCCAATTATACTGAGTAAAATCAATAATAATATAATGGTAGAGTGTAACCAAAGCAGCAACGCTTTTTATGGTGGCCAAGGTGTCACTAAAAAAAGCATAAGTACTCTCAAGATGTGAAAAGTATACTCTAAAACACAAGCCACAATGAAAAGTATAACATGTTTAATAATAAATAATACAATAGAAAACATTAAAATACTGAATATCTAAGTAAAATAAACACCAGAGTTTCAATCACAGGGGAAAGAAAAATAACACAGTTGGACAGGTCTACACAGATCCAGAAAAACAATACTTAACTAATCTTAATGCATTTACTGACTGTCTAAAAAAATAACTGTTCCCCAGTTAACCTAATTGATACAGCAAGGCAAGATAGGATGCTGAGATGCTTACTTCCACAAGGCAAGATGGCGAGCTTTTAACTTCTGAACTGAACTGAATGAACTAACTGAACTGACTGTGATAACTGTCATAGATCTTTTTATCTGGTTCCAAACAAAGCAAAACAAACTGTTGTGAGAGTTCCATCCTCTCAGTGCTGGTTATGGAATGACATCACATTTGATCACCTGACTGTGGTACAATACATACTCAGAACTTTGCTAAGATCTGTAGCAAATCTGAAAACTATAGAACAATTTCAAAAACTTTGACTCTTCACTTCCAGAATTCTTTGTTTAAACATAAACTTTTAATCAGTCATAACAACACTGTTGACACTTCTTCAACACAAGCATCTGTACAAATCAGTTTGATAGTCAAATGACACAAAACCATCTACAAAACTGCAGCTAACCATGCTGGTATATGCCACACATGCACTGCCCCACTTTCCTTGGCATAGATGGTAATACCTCACATAGCCACATCTCTCCCCCCTTTAAAGACTCAAGCAAGTTTTTCAATTGACCCTGGAGAAACACTGCTTAAGTGAAATGGGCTTGTCTGGGAACACATTAACCTATGCCATGTCTTAAGAGTACATTTGCATTGGCATTGCTGACACCACTGCAGTGCTGTACTGTCATGTCATATGCTTGCAAACCTAGACTCCACCTTAATAACTTGGTATTGTATTAGCTAACTCTATGTAGCCATTTTAAAGGATTGTGGTCTCCAACAACAATGAATTTCCTTCCATACAGATAAGGCTGAAGTTTCTGCTGTGCCCATATTATGGCAAGATATTATTTTTCTACACCTGCTAACATTCATCCCTGGATTGGAGTCTATGGCTGAATTATACAACTTGGTGCTCTTCTCCTTCTGAGGAAACATGGCTGAGTACAGCTCCCACCCTGTTGTTTGAAACATCCATCTACACAACAAATTATTTGCTGTAATCTGGACAGGCTAGCACAGGGGGTCCTCCCAAAACCCCTTTAAGCTTTTGGAATGCCTGTTTGCAGGCTGGGGTCCACCCTACCTTATCTGGCATGTTTTGTCCTTGTCAGGTCTGAGAGGGGAGCAGATATTGTACTATAATTAGGAATGAACTTTCTATAGTACCCCACTGTCCCCAAGAATGCCCTCATCTGCTTTTTGGTAACAGCGGCAGGCCACACCTGAATAGCTTCCACTTTGGCAGTTTCTTGCATACTTTTACACCCCCTGACTCTATGCCCCAGGTAGGATACCTCTGCCATACCCACATGACATTTACTCATCTTAATGGTCAGTCTTGCCCTTTTCAGTCTGTCCAGGACCTCAATGACATGCTGAAGCTTCATTATGTTAACATAGTTAATTTTTTGTCCATGTTTTCTGCTTAGCTGGTTTGTCATGTTCTGATTTCCTGCCAAGGAGTGTATCATATAACTTGTTTGCAGGTAAAAGCTTTCCCTAGAGTCTCCATACTCCTTTATCTGTTTAAAAATTTCATTTAAAGGCTCACTGCTGCTTTTCTGCTGTGATAGACATTTCTGCAGTTTTTTTCTACCTACGTAGTGTGGGTATTTGTAGCATTGTCCATATTCAGGTTTTGGGCCTAGTTGTTGTGGAGGCTGTGTGTCTGAGCACATGTTCTAGGCCATGTTAGTTTAGCCAAAGCCATACTGCATTTCAGTGAGAGGGGATTGTTTATGGTCATTGGCTGATTGGGGTTACCTGGACTACAATTTGGAGTAAGCACCTCATTGGTTCTTTTGAGCTTTTTTTTTAAAGTTGTTTCAGATTTCAGCTTTCTGTTACCTAAGAAGTTAACTTGTGAGTGTTTCTGCCATTTCACAATGAACTAATTGGAGGAAGTGCACTGAGCAAACTTGGATCTGTAATATATAATATTAAGTATCCTGTTTTTTGCTTATTTTTGCGAGTTATTTATAGCACTTTTAGTGTCTGCTGCATACTTTTCTAGCTAGTTTCACTGTGTGTGAGGTATTAACTGGATATTGTCTAGATTTATTAAGCATCTGTTTGGGTTTTTTGTTCAGATTTCCTGCCAAAGAGTGTATCATATTGTTTTCCATCCTTCCGCCCTATTGGTATCGTGTTCTTATACTTGGTGGCTTTGCAGTTGCCCACCCCTACTGTAAATTTGATCTGGGACACTCCTCCCAGTCTAGTGTCATTACCTCATTCTGCCTAACCTAGGGAGAACATTTGAGAAGGCCAACCTACTTAGTTTCTGCTACTCCTTTCCCCATTACATTTTACAAAAAAAAAAAAAAAATTCTAAGCTTGTTTCCTGACTTTCCTGTAAGTTGCCTATTCCAGATACAGATTTGTTGCATCCAGGACTGTTTGTAAGCTTCTGAGCCCCCAAGCCTTTCTGTGTTGGAGGGAAGCCTTCTAGCTTAATTTTGTTTCTTAGAACTAGCCAGTATTTTAGTTTCAGCACTCAAATCTGTTTCTTTGAGCTCAGCACTTGTTCAGAACTCATTGTAAGCACTAAATAAGCTACAAATTGCTACAGCACTCAACTTTCCTCACTTGTCTAGAGGAAAACAGTATTTAGTACTTAATAAATAAGCACCTATCCAGGCATTTCTAAGGGTCAACACCGGGTGTTTTCGTCTGTCTACCTGATGAATCTGGGCATCTTGGGGCAATGCAACAATTGCCCCTTGTACACAGACAACCCTCTCCTCCTACCACCCAACACTACATCCTGTGAGAGATGCACTTATATAGCCAAACTGGAAGCAAAGCTGTCATCACCCAAGACTGGACTATACAGTCAAGAGGAGAAGGTAAACACTTGCATCACACCACACTCATCACGTAGTCCCTCAAAACCTACACCACCAAAACAAACACATAGAAACACAAAACACACCTACATTTGTGGGGCTCTCAATAGAAATCTACCCAAGCAACAGGGACCTCCAAAGCAGACACACAAGCAACCTCCACCCCCCAACACAACCCAAAAAACACACAGCCAATAAACTCAGTGTGCCACTCAACCACAGCCCATAAGGCATAACAACTTATCCAACACTCTAATCATAGGTGACTCTATAGTCAGGCACAATGATATTCCACTCACCAGGCTAAACAAGGAGAAAGTTACTGTCAGCTGCCTGTCAGGTGCCAGGATCAGCCACATAAAGCACGCACTCAAGTCACTCCACAAGTACAAATATGACTCTTTCATTGTCCATGTTGGTGTGAATGACCTGAGACATACCTCCCTGGACTACATGAAAAGAGACATGGAGGAGCTGTCCAATCTTGTAGCCAGGCAGGTATGACCCTAGCCATGAGTAGCATCCTGACATCAACCAGAATGATTCCACAGTACAAGGACAAAATTATTGACTTCAACAATTGGCTAAGTTTCTGGTGTCATTCTAAGGGGATCCAGTATATGTCTGCCTGGGATGACATGATCGACAAACCATGACGCTTTGCCAGAGAGGGCCTGCACCTGTCACCCTTGGGATTCCGGATACTAGCTAAGACTCTTACCACCCCTATAGTGCCTCTTTAGGCAAGGTTCAAATGACAACTTCACCATTGTAACAGGTACAAGCAAGCAAAGTCTGAGGGTAATGCTACTCAATGCTAGAAGTCTAAACCTTAAAATGCACTCACTCAATGCACTCCTTAAAATGGAGAACATCGGCATCTGTGCAGTGACAGATACCTGGTTCAAGACTCCAGAGAGCACCCCTGCATTACCAGGCTATAATTCATACCACACCTTTCGGCCACCTAACCTGGACAGAAACACTAGTGGTGGAGGAGTGTCCATATTCATTAAGGATATCCACACCTCCAAGCTAGTTGCTCAGTATAATGCATCCAAGATTATCCAAGTGCAACTAACTCTGGGCAAGACTGAAATCCAAATTTTAGCTTGCTAGAGATCCCCTACAATGGCCCAGGAATCCCACTCTTCATTTCTTGATACACTGGAAAATATTAGAGTACAACATAACACCTTAATAATGGGCTACTCCACCATTAACTGGGAAAACTACTCATGTACCGACTCTTGTGCACAACGTTTTCTGGAAATCATAAATTCCAATGCCTTGGATCAACTTATCTACACCCCCTCCAGGTGCAGCAATATCCTAGACCCAGTCATTATCAACGTGGGCAACCGGTGTTCCACACTAGAGGTCAATTCCTCTTTGGTCAGATCCGACCACAAGCTAATCACAATAGACATCCACATCACACCCCCACCCCCATTAGGGAAACAACCGTAAAAAATTTCTCCAAAGCCAACTTCACGCTTCTTAAGACAGAAGTGGCAAACGTCACGATACCCATGCTGACGGACAATAGAGGTACGACTGCTGAATCCTACACAAATGCACTTTATAAGCACTTAGACGAGTGCATGGATCGTGCAATCCCTAATAGAACCAAGATGCTATCCTCCAAAAAAAGGAAGCCACTCTGGTGGTCCCCTGCCATAAACAAACTCTACAACAGGAGAAAGAAACTGTTTCAAGATAGAGTAAAATCCCATGATTGGAGGAACTCCCTGGTCAGCCTCAGTAAGAAGCTGAGATCCCTCATAAAATCCTCCAAAGCTAGTTACAAAAACAAAATTGCCACTGATTCTAAAGACAACCACAAAGCATTCTATAGCTATGTCAAGAATTTCAATGTTAACACTCAGATCTGCTCTGTGTTGCAGCCCAATGGCACTAAATATACAGAACCAACTGATATTGCCAACATCCTGGCAGATAGGTTCAGTGCTAACTTTGCCCACCTCTCATCCCATATAGGTCCCATCTCTATACCAGAAGAATGCAAAGTTCCTGTAATCATGGCTGCAAAGGTAAAAAACACATTCGCCAAAGCCAAGAACACAGCATCCATGGGACCTGACAACATCCCAGGCTGCATTCTTCATGAACTACAGAACAAACTAGCACCCTACCTAAGTACCTTGTTCAGTCATAGCCTCACCTCAGGCTTTGTGCTCACTGAATGGTACACAGTAATGGTTATCCCATTCCACAAAGTGGGAGCCACCACAGACCCCAGGAACCACCACATCATTAGCCTGACGAGCCTGGTCTGCATGGCTATGGAATGTATCATCATGGGACTTATAAACAATGACATTGGTAATATCCAAACTCTGGAGCCTACCCAGTTTGCGTTTGTAAAAGTCAGATCATTTCTCCTAAATCTGATAGACTTCTTTGAAGCGGTCATCAAAGCAGTAGATGAGGGTAAAGTGGTTCACACAGCCTATCTAGATCTCGCCAAGGCTTTCAACACCATCCCCCACTCTGGAATTATAGATAAACTCACTAAACTAGGTATAAATAACTATGTTAGAAGATGGGTTGCCAACTGGCTCACTGACAGAACCCACACTGTGAAAGAAGCAGACTCCAAATCCGACTTCAGACCAGTGACAAGTGGAGTACCACAGGGTTCAGTCCTGGGTCCTCTCCTGTTTGGTATCTACTTCTCTGAAGTACAGGCTAACACAGAAGGTCTTTGGTTAATGAAGTTCCCAAATGACTGCAAACTAGGAGCCATAATCAAAACTCCTAACAATGTGGACATCCTACAAAAGGGCCTCACTGAGATAGGTGCCTGGTGTCAAAGCCATGGCCTCAAGCTCAATGCCAAAAATCGCATTGTCATCCCTTTTGGTAAAAACTCTGTACCCATGAACTACCACATAGGTGTAGTCTACTTAACACCAAAAGTGTGATAAGAGACTTTGGGACACAGGTGGACAGTAGTCTCTCCTTTGATAATCACATCGCCACAGTAGTCAGGAAATCCTTATACGTGTAACACCTCATCACAAAAGGTTTCTCATCCAGGAAAAAAGAAGTTATTGTTCCCCTCTGCTCATCACTCATTAGACCCATTATAGAGTACAAAGACCCTTTTGGTATGTACCTCACAAGACATCTGGAAAGGCCACAGAATTACCTCACAAAAAGGATTATTAGCCTCAAACAGATGCCCTATGTAGACCGTCTCAAAAAACCCTAGCATTACTCCGTTGCATATCGCCTACTCAGAGGCGATCTCTGCCTAATATTCAAAGCTATGTCACACCCAGAGCTGTTGGACATGCCCCACTTAAAGAAATCCCAATCCCTCTGAGCTACATGCCCGAGGAACCTAAACCTTGTCACCACAATAAACAGAACATGCTGGAGGGATAAATTCCTGTCCCAGAGACTTCCCATACTCTAGAACAAACTGCCTATCTATATCAAACAAAGCTCCTCATTAGCACTCTTCAAGAAAAATCTTGATGTTTGGATGGGAGATAGGAAATTCACCCAGGGTATCACTTCTGTGGCTCTGCTTGACAGAGACACAGGAAAATAATGTTCTTGGGTGGCAAAAGCCAGATTACCATTTGTCTAGGCTTATATAGGCCCTAGGGCCAATAGCCTAGTACCTACCTATGAAACTATGAACATCACTGACCTTCCTTACCAATTTGAAGAGTCCCTCCTAAGCTGCCTGCAGCTTATTGTGTCTGATAAGAATAAGCACTATAACCTGTTTTCCCACAGCATACTCTTTGGCTCAAGCATTCCTGTCATACCAGAATTTTTTCTGTTGGATGGCTGCCAGGTTTTCCTAGGCCAAACCCATGAGATCCCTAAACCTTGATCTGAGGTTTAGGACATATGCCACAACAGTCTACTTGTGGGATTCACACTCCCTCTCCCACTCATCACAAATCGCATGTAAGGGCCCCCCTCACCTCTGCCCATACAGCAACTCAAAGGATGAAAATCTTGCAGATTCCTGAGGTACCTTCCTGTATACAAGCAGTAGATTGAGCAAATATTTGTCCCAGTCTCTCTTAGACTGGTCTACAAATACCTGTAAAATGGTATTTAGTGCAGAGTTTAACGTCTCCACAACATTCAACTGGAAGTGGTAGTGGATGGTGTTGAGGTGCTTCACCCCACAAGACTTCCACAGACAAGCCAGCAGGTCTGGCATGAAATTGGCATCTCTGTCAGTCAGTATTTCTCTTGAGAAACCTAACCTGGTGAAAATCTCTAATAAAGCATTTTCCACCTTCTCTGCTTCAAAGGATGATAGAGTCAACTCCTCAGGGGATCTAGTAGCATAATCTACTGCCACCATGATTTACTTTTTCCCTGTGAAACTTGGAGTAGTCAGAGGCCCCACCATATCCATAGCTATCCTATGAAACAGCTCCCCAATCAAAGGAAAAGATCAATGGAGCTTTGACCTTGTCCCCTGCCTTGCCTACTTTTTAACACTCCTTACAGGTCCTGCAATCGCAGGCCAATAAAAGTTCTACATAATATGTCTCTTGGTATGCTTTATGCCCATATGACCTGCAAAAGGAATGTCATGGGCTATGGCTAAGAGTGCCAAATGGTAGGCTCTGGGCACTGCCAACTGCTGTATTACCTCACCCTCTAGCCCTCCCTCAGGGGTCCACTCTGTATACAGTAGCCTTTTGTTCCAGTATACAAACTCACCTTTTCCTTGAGCATCAGGAGTCTCCTTAGCTACTTCCCTCATGCTTTGTAATGTAGTGTCCAAAAGCTGAGTCTTTCTCAACTCCACCTTTGTGAGCATTCCCAGCTCTTCTTTCACAGAAAACCTAATATATGCTGACAGCAGTGCCTCACTGTCAGCCTGGGTATTATCACTCACCTCTGTCCTTGCAGTCTCTCTGTCCAAGGGAACATTAGTGCCTACCAGCAGGTGTGGCTCACTTTCAGTCTCACTGCTACAAGGTAGCTCCCTCCCTGAAATAGCCACATCATGAGCCCCAGCTTCAGGTGTGGGGTCTGTCTGGGTCTCCCCCAGGCTACCAGACCTACATGCCTGTCTCCAAGCCTGACTGCAAGTAACCGCATGCACACAAGTACTACATTATCAAAAATATTCTCTGACAAGACATCTGCATGAATATCCTCAAACACAGCTACCTGCCTTTCTACTTTTCTACCCTCCCAGTCATGCTGAACCCTGGCCAAAAGTATTTGGAATGGGATCCCCCCTAAAGCTCTGAATGGAGTGGACTGCCCAAGCAAGTACTGCTCGTCTTTAACCACTGCAGGCTTCACAATAGTTATATCAGAGGCTGTGTATCTCTTAGCAGTGGTCTGTCTTCCATACACAAAGATAGGATACAAACTCTGGCCAAAATTTGGTACCCCTGTTGTCTCTAGATAACTTAATACTGGCACACTGTTATTCTCACTTGATGGAACTGTCATCTTTTGTTCCCCACCTTGCTTCAGTGGACATCTGTATGCTACATGGCCCCTCTAGTTACATTTAAAACATTTAACCCCTGATCTTGGCTGTGTACCTGAACTAGTGGCTTCCACTGTTATAGGTAGACTCTGTCAGGGTAATTTAGCCTGTCCACCATGGGTTCCCTCATATCCATGTGCAACTGGGTATTCCCTTCTTTTGCAGTGATGCCTTGTTTGGTAAGTAGAGATCCCCTTGTTTACCCAGCTCATTTGCAGAGTTACACTCCCAGTCTGCCAACCAGATTCCCATATACTCAGAAAAAGTGCTAAGTGCTTGTTCCCTCACCAAAAGTTTTGCCAGTCTTTCAAAAGTGGTGAACTGACACCCGCTCACCCACTTATGAAACTAATTGGTTAAATCAGCAATATAATCTAATGCTTTGTGTCTTTGCTCATGAAACTTTTTTTTTCTGTAAGCTTCAGGTGTTAACATCTAACAGTTCAATAAACATTGTTTTACTGTTTCATAGTATAAACAATCAGTATCAGACAATTTAGAAACAGCAGTTACAACTTTACCATGGAGTAAGAGGGTCAGGAACCATACCCAGAGCTCTTGGTCAACATTATACTGTTTACATACTCTTTCAAATATATGAATAAAACTATCAAAGTCATGCCCCTCTGCAAATTGTGGAAGGAATTTTCTGGCCTGTATTGCATCTGCGGTCCAGTTATTCCTCTTACAATTACTTCCATGACCTAGACGAAGAGTCAACATCTCCCTCTCGTGGTGTCACTGCTTCCATTTTTCTTCAGCCTCCATTCACTGCTGTCTCTCATTTTCTCTGATCTCCAAATGCTTGGCCTCCATTTCATGCTGATGCTGCTTCTACTTTTCTTCAGCTTCCAAACGTTCAGCGTCCAGTTCAAGTCTCTTTAACTCCAGATGGATATTTAAGTCGTCTGAGGAAAAGGGAACTGTCTTAAATGAAAAATAACAAAAGGTAGCAGCCACAATGCATATACCATGTGAACCACACTTTTTAATTGATTCTGGTACTTCGGCTATTTGCCTTCTGGGAGTAATTCACCATTACATTTTGGTCAGATTTGTACAAATCCAGTGTGATTTCGCCCAATTAAACAATTAATTATTTAAAGACACAACCCCTAGTTTTAAATACAAGTTTACAAATACCATATCTATAAATACTATTAAATTCAAATATAAATACAAATAAATACCTAATTATACAAACATTAGACTACTAAATTTTACTATTAAATTAATATCCAAGTTCATGCCCCTAGGATATAACTTTCTGTAATTCAAAATCATTCTACTTTCAAGCCTATCTAATTAGCCCCTCTAGGCAAACAAGGATGGGAAGAACTCTAAAAAGAAACACTTGCTAGAACCCCTATATACTACAGGGAAATGTTCCACAACAAGACTATTCATATTACACTTTTTATATCATCTAGGTGCTCCATATTCACAACATTTACCTTGTGTTTGGTTTGACCAGTATACAATTTTATTTTCTGACATCCACACCCAATCACATATACCACAGCATAAGATTCATGGTTGAATCCCTCTGTGGCTACATATTTCCTACCATTTATTTTCATACCTGTAAGGTTTCTAATCTTGGTACAGACATTACAACTACCACAAGTACTAGCCCCTCCCTAGCCCCCTGAATCATAATTCCAGAATTTGAACTCAACAATTTCTTCACATCACTATACCTTCCATAGGAAAAAACAGTTCTTCAGCACTACGAATGTCAACAAATAAGCACAAGCAGACAAAATCTTCCAGGAACAGTTTTAATGCAGCAATAAAGGCTCTTGAAAATACATTAATGATAGCAGCATCCACAATACGTTTTTGTCTCGTACTTCATCAGATAATATGACAAAACATCAATCCACTTATATACTATCACCTAGTTCAAATCAACCGATAAAAAACATTACATGTATTAAAATTCTATACTCTACAATGTAATCTAATTTAATATATAATTTCATTATTTAATTTTGTTAGAAAAATGAGTATTTGAATATATGAGAAATGCTAGTTTAAAAGCAAAGTAGTATATAATGCATTTTATTCTATTAATCATATAGTAGAGAGGATTAATTCATGTTTAAATGTAAAGTAGTTTTGAAATTGCAGTGTGGCTTGAAGCAAGCTGACCTTCGACCTTGGCAGATGCTAGCTTAGCAAGTTTTAATGTTTATGCTTTTCACAAGTGATTATCTGCTGGGTCAGGAAATTAAATGTGTGAAATAATGAAATCTTCTGCTCTTTCCTGCTGGGATGATTTGGCCTTGTATATGTATTACTGAGATAGCACGCAGCTGGTGAGAAAGTGTAACAGAGAACAAGATGTGTATTAAAAGACTGAATCTGCTATTGTATTCGAACTGATATGAAACCTTGAAGAAGTAACTTTACAGAAAGACATTATGTCTGACCAGGTGGATAGCAAGGCCGTATTGTTACCAGAGGAAAACTTTTTTTAAAATATATAGCATCAGCAGTTATTATGAAATTATGAATAGAGGACTGTAAGCTAAAGTGATGTAGATGCCCTGTGACATACCACGTCAGTAAGGTGGGCACAGCTTGAATGTTAAACCTATATAAAATTGTGTGCTTCCTGTTTCATGTTAGACAAAATTCTGTACTTGTACGTTTTTTGCCTCCTGGTGTACACTAGTAAACTCTTGAATCTGAACCTCCTGTGTATTGAATTCTTGATTTTATTTAACAGTTTGGTCCTTCAGACCAGAATTCCCTCGGACAGCTGCAGATCAGAGTCTACCGGTGGTCGAATACTGCGCAGGAGAAGTTACCGAAACGGTTCTTCTTGGGTGAAAAGACCTCCGACTGAATTGTCGTTTAAAGAGGCTGGCCACTTTCTGATCTGTGGCCGAAGAGCGGATATTGGACGATTCAATACCGGAGGCTCAGGTAGGAAGAATTTGCCTTTTTTCTGTTTTAGATCAGGGACTAGGTTACAGTATATTGTTGTCAAGATTTGTTTTGCAGATCAGGGACAAAAGAAAGTACTGTATATTTGGTCATAGAACAGGGTAACAGAATAAGGTAGGCAGTTATTCTAGATAAACTACTGCCCTCCTCTCCTTTATGGATACAATCAACAGAAATCGAAACAATAACCTTCTCACTTCTGCTCTATTTATTGATCTTTCTAAAGCTTTTGACATGGTCAATCACCCTTCTTTAGTTAGCATCCTAAAATCCCTCTCATTTGATAACCTTGCTATTAAATGGTTTAGTTCATAGCTGAGCAACAGGCAACAAGCTGTTCTTTGGGAAAACCACATTTCTACTTTATTGCCAATTTCTATTGGAGTCCCTCAGTGCTCTATTCTTGGTCCACTTCTCTTCTCCCTCTTCATTAATGACCTTCACTTAGTTATCCCTCAAGCTACCTGTATTCAATACGCAGACGACTCCACCATTATTTGTTCTGCTTCTTCTTCTATAGAACTACACTCACTGACTCAAAATATCTTCAATACAGTAGAAACCTGGTTTACTAGATGGTACCTCCTTCTTAATGCCAAAAAAACTAAACTTCACCTCTTCAAACCCACCTCTCGGACCCCCCTATTAAACTTCACTATCTCTTCAAACAATGCCACTGTCATCTCTCCTGACACAACAACTAAACTTTTAGGAATAACCATTGATAATAAACTCACTTTTGATCAACACATCAACAATACCATTAAAATAGTCAACAGAAAAATAGGATCCTTATACCGTATCAAATTATTTCTAACCCCATCTTCTAGAGCTAAAATTGCCCTCTCCCATCTCATATCTACTCTCTTTTACACCTCACCTATTTTCACCAACCTTAAGAAGGCTAACCTTAACAAACTCGCCACTTGCTATAACAGCATTGCCCGCTTTGCCACTGGGAACCCCTATCGTACCCATCACTGTCTTAATTTGAAATATTTAGGCTGGCTAGAACTCCAAAATTATCTTTTAGTCTCACAACTCACTATTGCCCATAAAATACTGTACCAACCTGACAATACCCCTATACTCTCACAACTTTTAATCCCTTACAATAATCTCAACTCCCTCCATTCCTCTTGTAAACTTTTGACCAGTTGAATGAGTTCTAACAACAATGCCAGTGACTCTTTATTCACTAACACTATTGTTAGAAGATGGAATCTGCTACCCAGTGATATAACTCTGATCTCATCACTTCCTCTTTTCAAACAAAAGCTCAAGCTATACTTCCAAAATCATTGGCTCTGTTCCTGTAGTTCACCAGACTGACTTTCTTCCCTACCCCTTTTTACTTTTACCCCTACTTCTTCCACTCCTCTTACTTTATTCTGACCATTTAAGCTACTTCCTAGGCTTCCTTTAGCCCATGCATGGCTACCTTTGCTCTACCTAATTCTCCCTGCTCTCTCTTCTCCTCTCCCTTTCACTTCTTCATCTCCTTTCTCTCCTTACTGTCTACTGCTTCACTTCAACTTCCTAAAATTCTCTACTACTCCTTACCTTCCTCGTCTCTTGTACTCTATCTTTATTTATTCTCTTCATGATACTATTAAAAATAGCCTTGAACTATAATTATGGCGTCCTTCAACTGATGATGTATTTTTCTTTGTCTTCCTGAATTTTTTTATGTAACCAGTCCTTTTTGGACACTTTCTATTGTTTTTTGAATTCTTGTTTACATATATGACTTCTTTGGTATATTTGTGCTTTTTTATGTGTGTGGAGCTTTTCTCCCCGGGCCTCTACTGAAAATGGACATATATCCAGCTAGACTAGCCCGGTCAACAAATGTAAAATAAATAAATAATAAATAAATAACTGTGAAAAGGAATTGAAAACTTGATATCACGTGATAAAAAAAGGGTTACATAACATTTTCTTTACTATGGGAAATCAGTGCACTAAAACATCGCGAGATCCGCTCCTAACCGAAGACGCAAAATACATGCAATTACAACGTTCTGATAATGTTAGGTATTATACGAAATGGGTTAACAAACATGAATTTGATGGTAAACTAGATAAAACTTCACTAGTTAAACTCCTTAAACAGCTTAAATCTGATGCAGGAGGTCAGGCAAAAAAGCAACGTCAATTAGGCATTCCTCAGGCACACAGGTGGATTGAGGAAGCAAATCGTAGAGAACAGAAGCTGAAAAATTCAAAAACATTATTTTTAGACAAAGAAGAAAATAACTTGGTAATAGCAACAGCTCCTCCTCCTCCTCCCTTGCCCCCTCCCTTACCCTTTTCAGGATATGAAGCGAGTGGACAGGCTGGTCCGCCTCCGCATTAACCCGAAGTTTCAGCAAGACCACAACCATTTGTTAGAGATCCTATTGAAACTAGGTCCCAAACACGTAAAACACATAGGGACACAGAATCATATCAAATAGAGAGAAACCTACAGGATGAGAGTGAGGAAGAAATATGCCCACTTATAGAAGTTCCAAATCCTCAGGCAGGACAGGAAGGGAAAAACCCAACACTCTTAGTATATAGACCATGGACACCGGAAGATATCTGGAAGGCTACTGAGGGAATCCCCCATCCGAAAGTTAATTTTACAAAATTTTTAGAAGATTTACAAGGCATGAGGTTGAGTTACCACTTGAATGGGGAAGAAGTAGAAAAAGTAGTAAGACAAATTATAGGTCCAGATTGGCACATGATTTGTGGCACCTGGAATCCTCGTAATGTAGAGCTTAGACCACTCCCACATAGTGACGCAGAGTTAGACAACAGAGTGAAAGTCCTAACAGACCGAATCTCTGAGAAATGGAAACCTAGAGCAGACTGGACTTGCATTAATCAATGCATACAACAGGAAAATGAAACAATAGATGGGTACTATGCTAGATTATTAGAATGTTTTAATAATCATAGTGGTATGGCGGTTCCTGAGAACCAAACGAGTGATTCCCCGTATGAACAACAATTGAAAAATGCATTTTTGAAAGGTTGCATTGCACCTATTAGTAGCTTCATTACGAAGCATATGATAGACCATCGAACAGGGAGGCTACAAGCCTTACTTGAATACGCTAGACATGCTGAAAGACATTTTAATAGTAAAAAGAAAAAGAAGGCGCAAGTCTTCACTGCTGAAGACGGAGCTGAAGTATTTGTGTTACAGTCAGGTAAAAAGGGCAAGAAGAATGTCCAGGGAAACAAACAGTCTGACAAACGATCAGAAGATTTTGAAGAGAGAAAAAAAAAAGGTGAATGCTTCAAGTGCGGGAAAAAGGGACATCTAGCAAGGGATTGTAAGCAAAACAAAAAGGTAATTTCAGAAGATAAGGGAGATGAAGACTGACTATATGATAGTGAAGATATATCATGTGAAAGTCAGAAATCATCAGGAAAAGTTAATAAACAGAAAACAAATGTAAATGTGATAGAAGGAGTAGAGGAAGTGCAAGTAGATATGGAGGATGAAGAAAGTGAAATTTTGGACTTAGCATTATTGAGCTTAGAGCTCTACTTAGCAGATACGAAACCGGAAGTTACACTTCTGGTGGAGGGAAGGGAAGTCAAATTCCTGTGTGACTCAGGAGCATCACGGACTTTGATACACCCCTCCAAGTTACCAGAACATTCCAAAGCACCTGATTATATACTAGTAAAAGCAGCAAATGGACAGCTATACAGGGAACCACTTTCCCATGATATAGCAATAACTGACCCTGTTTCAGGTATGACCCAGAGAAGTAAAATTGTTCTTTCTGCAAAGTGTCCAGTAAACCTATTGGGCAGGGACCTTATGCAGATATTTGGCATAGCAGTAGTTCCAACTGTACAAGGTATGGAGGCACAGAGACAAATGGATACCTCTGTAGTGCGATCAGAGGGTGAAACTTTTTACTGGTACAGCCAGGACCTAGTCACGACTGGTCCAGGGGCAGTAACCGAGGAACTGATGAACGTAGCCATCAGTAAAGCCCCCTCCCTTGACACTGATCGACAACATTTTTTACACTGTACTCTGTACTACTGTACTACACCAGGACCTGATAGAGAGTATGAGCAAGAATTGTTCAGAAATCGTGCAACTAGACTAGTATTACGTACTTTGTACTGGGATACTGAGGGGAACAGTGTAGTTAGCTGTTCATTACCTCAAGAATTCCTTGCATTATATAGATCAAATCGATTACCACATGTCAGCTTGACAAAGAGCAAAAGTGTCAAATGGGCAGACTTAGGAGAAAAAGTAACAAGATGGGAGAAACAGACTGATTTAGAACTATCAGAACAAGGGATACAAAAACAAAAACTGAATTGGTTGACACAGACACATCCAGCTGTACACTTGCAATCTAGCAAGGACAGCCGATTAACATTTTTATTAGAAGAAGAAGAAAAGGCCTTATGTGAAATTCCAACAACTCTTTGGTCAACAGGCAAGTCAGATGTAGGACTTATTCGAACAGCAGGACCAGTTACAATTACCCCAAAGTCAGCTTTTAGACCACAGAAAAGACAATACCCTTTGAGAAAGGATGCAGAAATAGGAATTAAGCCTATAATAGCAGCATTGCTCAAAGAAGGAGTACTGGTAGAATCTCCTGATTCACCATGCAATACACCCCTATTTCCTGTTAAAAAATTAAACAGGGAATGGCGGATTGTACAAGATTTACAAGCTGCGAATAATGCAGTAATACCTAGAGCACCTACGGTGCCAGACCCACATACTTTGTTAAACGATTTAAAACCGCAACAGAAGTATTTCTCTGTGGTAGATATTAGCAATGCTTTCTTTTCAATACCTATACATTCTGATAGTCAATATTGGTTTGCATTTGCATTTCAGGGTAAAAGGTATACATATACTCAAGTACCACAGGGATATTGTGAGAGCCCAACAATATTTGCACAAGAAATGGCTAGCAATCTGGCTGGGTTTACCCCACCAGGAGGTAGTCAAATTCTTCTTTATGTAGATGACATCTTGCTAGCAGCCCCCACCCAGCAACAATGCAGGGAGGATACTGTAGCATTATTGAAATTTTTAGCAACACAAGGACACAAAGTAAACAAACGTAAGTTACAACTTTGAGAAAACAAGTTAGATACTTGGGATATGTAATATCCAATGAAGGTAGAATATTAGACGAGGAAAGAAAAACAGCGATCTTGCAAGCACCCAAACCAGCAACCAAGAAGGAAATGATGTCTTTCTTGGGTACAACTAATTTCTGTCAGAGCTGGATACCAAATTATGCTTTGGAATCTGCTCCACTGACTGACTTGATATATAAGACACCAATGGCAGCACAAGATATCTTACAATGGACACCCAAAGCAGAAACGGCTTTCTGCAGGTTGAAGCAGTTGATAGCTTCTTAATTAGTTTTAGGACTTCCAAATTATCACAAATGCTTCTTTCAGACCGTAGATTGCAAGCAAGGATATATGACATCAGTATTGACGCAACAACATGGGGATAAGCAATGCCACATAGCTTATTATTCATCACAGTTAGATCCAGTGGCGCGATCTTTGCCTCACTGTGTGCAAGCAGTAGTTGCAGCTGCAATGGCAGTACAGGCTTCGGCCTCAGTGGTGTTATTCCACCCCCTCACATTGAGAGTGCCTCATGCAGTTGCAATAATTTTACTGCAAGAAAAGAGTGGCATACCTTTCTCCTGCTAGACATCTTTCATGTATGACTATACTGCTGAGCCAACCTCATATGACAATTGAACGATGTACGACATTAAATCCATCAACATTACTTCCAACTCCTGTGGATGGCACACCACACAGCTGCCTGCAGGAAATTGAACAGTTAGCTTTACCTAGACAAGATTTCACAGATATGCCCTTGGATAATGCTGAGGTGACATATTACGTGGACGGCTCATGCAGAAGGGGTCCTACAGAGAAGAATCTGGTAGGGTATGCAGTAGTTACAGACACTGAAATTTTAGAAGCTCAATCCTTACCACATAACTTATCTGCACAAGCAGCAGAATTGATAGCTTTGACGTGGGCATGTACTTTAGCAAAAAACAAGTGTGTAAACATATATACTGATAGTCAGTATGCTTTTTCTACAGTACATGTATTTGCGCAACAATGGAAAAATAGAGGAATGATAACATCTAGTGGAAAACCTATTAATTTATTCTGGAGTTAGAATCTATTCAGTTACCTACCAAAGTAGCTATTTGTAAATGTGTAGCTCATACGAAACAACAAGATAAGATTTCAAAAGACAATACACGAGCTGATGCAGCTGCAAAGCAAGCAGCCTCAGACTCAGAAACTTTACTTTTGAATGAGGAATTACAACCCTCTGAGATTTTAGATTTAGACATGTTAAAAACAAAGCAGATGCTTACTACAAAAGCAGAAAAACAAAAATGGGTAAAACGAGGTGCAATTCTTGAGAATGGACTGTACATTTCCAAAGAGAGAAAATCGATATTGCTGTCTAATTTATTTAGATATGCAGCTTTGTTGAGCCATGGGCAGTGCCATGTCTCAAAAGGGGGGAGGGTACAGTTAGTAAACCGAATATTCCAAACATATAGATTCACAAATTACACACAAAAATTTTGTGCAGCTTGTCATACTTGTAACAAGCACCGTGCACATGGGGCATTTAAAACCAAGCAAGGAAGTTTTCCGATACCACCATATCCGTTCCATACTATTTGTATGGGTTTCATAGAATTGAATAAGTGTGAAGGGAAAACGTTTTGTTTAGTTATTGTAGACATGTTTTCTAAATGGGTAGAAGCTTTTCCAACCAAAAATCCGGATGCAGCAACAGTGGCGAAAGCCCTGATAAAAGAGATAATCCCTAGATTTGGCATTCCGGAAAGGATTTATAGTGACAACGGCACACATTTCGTAAATCAGACAATCCAGCAACTTGGGAGATTTTTTTGGTATCTCCTTAAAGAACCATTGTGCCTACCACGCACAGTCAGCAGGACTGGTGGAAAGGTACAATGGTACCCTCAAAAATAAGCTTAGGAAGCTAGTTGAGGAGACCCAAAAGAATTGGATATACTGTCTGCCTTTGGCACTGCTGAGTATGAGAACGGTTCCAAATGTAAAGGGTTTGACTCCCTTTGAAATGTTTTTTTGGGAGGGCATATTATGTGCCTCAGTGGAAAGCTCTCATGCCTGCAGAGCAAGAGGCTGGCAGTTTATTAGCTAGTTATATGAGGAAACTGTTAACAAATAAATCTGTTTTGCAGTTTAACTCTTTTTCAGATAAGGAACAGACCAGACCGGTGGAAGCAGTCTTGGCCCCTGGGACATTTGTGTGGCTGAAAGTGAAGAAAAGGAAAAATTGGGCGAGTCCAAAGTGGGAGGGACCGCACCAGGTTCTGCTGGCAATGCCTACTGCAGTTAGACTGGCGGAGAGGACGTCCTGGGTTCATTTGACACATTGCAAACCGGTAAAGAACTTTCAGCTTGATAAAAACTTTGTGACTGATACACAACCAGACCGAGATGGCCAAAAACAAAGCGAATAGAAATTTAGATCAACCACAGAGATGTTGCATAATCATTTTGTTGAGTGTACATTTATTGACTGTAATTGTCACAATTTTCCTCTTGTTGTGGTTTATCCTACACACAACCACACAAGTGAAAGTGGGAAGGCGTGATGAAACGTCTATAGACTGGCATCCAAATTTTAACACATACCTAGCCATGAAACGTGTATATGCAGAGACTATGAGCATTTCAAATTGCTGGGTTTGTACAGCTATACCAACAGCATATGGAGGACTGATAATGTCCGCTGTCCCTTTGGGGATAAATGAGACTTGGGAGAATTTACTCTTCGAAACAGGAACTGTGAGATCACAGGACAAAATAGCTTTATTTTTACCTGTCACACAAAAAGGAGTTGTATGTTTTTATAAAAATGATACCCTCCAGGTGGGCTGGAGCAATTGTAATATAATCATATCTTACCGATGTTATATTAAGAATAGTAATGGCAATGCTTTTTGCAATACTAATTATGACACGTATTTGAACTCATTGAAAACAACCATGAATGACATTCACAAGAATCCAGTTTTGTTTAAACAATTGTCAGTTATAGATCAGAAAATGTTTCATGCAGGGCTGATGCGTATTAGTACTAAAGTAGAAAACTGTTATTTTATTTGTGGGAAAAAGGCATATAAATGGTTACCTCAGAATTGGTCCGGCAGTTGTTTTTTGGGTTATTTGGTTCCGGCAATAAGACATACTGCAGAATTACTTTTGAGTAAGATACGAAACATGAGAGAAGCAGCTCGAAAACCTGAAGGTCCAGTTGAAAAACCTGTGAATCCAGTCGGGAAGATCGAAGCTGGCTGGAAAGATCATAATGCCGTGAAAGACAAAAGCAAATTGACTCATATGGACTTGAGTGACAGTGTTATATCTTGGGCAGGAATATTCCCAGCCTATGGAGCAGTCAAATCAATCTAGGAGCTGAGGAAGTTGTCGAAACTTCTCGAAGTAATGAGTAATGCAACTGTTTCTGCCCTAGAACTGGTGACTGATGAACTGAATGCAATGAGAACTGTTGTGCTACAAAATCAAATGGCTCTTGACTTCACCCTAGCGGCGAGAGGTGGTATGTGTGCGCTTATCAAAGAAGAATGCTGTGTGTATATACCAGATAACAGGCATGAAATTAATAATCACCTAGAGGTAATTCAGCAAGTATCAGCCATGACTGAACCAGGCCCAAACCCACTAACGGACTTTTTCCTGAATCTATTTGGGGGGTGGGGTTCCATCCTAATGAGTATTCTGATTGCCATTTGTGTGGGTATACTCCTAATAGGAGCATGTGTTTGCTGTGGAATTCCCTGCATGAAAAGATTAATCAAAGATTTTATTGATGTATCTGTTACTGAAACTTTGTACCAAGATATTGAGATTAAAAGATTGATCTCAGATGACATTTTTTCTGAAGTATAGATTGAATGACTCACCTAGCTGGAAATCCTAAGTGGAAGAAGTTGGGAGATGAAATGACACTATGCATACTTCAAAATAGAATAAAAAGTGTTAATGGGGGGGAAATGTTAGAAAAATGAGTATTTGAATATATGAGAAATGCTAGTTTAAAAGCAAAGTAGTATATAATGCATTTTATTCTATTAATCATAGCAAGTTTTAATAATTATGCTTTTCACAAGTGATTATCTGCTGGGCCAGGAAATTAAATGTGTGAAATAATGAAATCTTCTGCTCTTTCCTGCTGGGATGATTTGGCCTTGTATATGTATTACTGAGATAGCACGCAGCTGGTGAGAAAGTGTAACAGAGAACAAAGATGTGCATTAAAAGACTGAATCTGCTATTGTATTCGAACTGATATGAAACCTTGAAGAAGTAACTTTACAGAAAGACATTATGTCTGACCAGGTGGATAGCAAGGCCGTATTGTTACCAGAGGAAAACTTTTTTAAAATATACAGCATCAGCAGTTATTATGAATAGAGGACTGTAAGCTAAAGTGATGTAGGTGCCCTGTTACATACCACATCAGTAAGGTGGGCACAGCTTGAATGTTAACCTATATAAAATTGTGTGCTTCCTGTTTCATGTTAGACAAAATTCTGTACTTGTACGTTTTTTGCCTCCTGGTGTACACTAGTAAACTCTTGAATCTGAACCGCCTGTGTATTGAATTCTTGATTTTATTTAACAAATTTATACATCATAAATATCTCTATAACAGTCTGTCTATGCTATTAGTAAAATGTAATGAATTCATAAAACGCAATCACATACTATTATAAAATACGTAACTAAAATAAAATAAAATATCATCCTTTCTTTAATGTAGCTCCCTCTAGTGGTAATATTAATAACTAGTTTAAAAACAATGAATGAACTAATGAATTAAAATACTGTTGATGCTTTTTAGTATAATAAAAGCAAGCTTTTTATACTTGAAGAAATTCCTAAAGATGTAAGGGGTGGTATGTGGGAAACTAAAATTGAGTACATGGAATTATAGTGGCATATTTACTTGGAGGTCAGTAGATTCCCTGGGTTAAAATGATGCAGTTTCCCTAGCCCCAGTTCTTAAATTATGGACAGCTAGGCTATAATAATAAAAAGCACTATGAATATGCTTTTATTTATACTAAAATGCATCAACAGTATTTTAATTCCCCGCGGTAGTGGTGCTGCGGTAGTGTTGTCACCTCACAGCAAGACGTTGTCCTGTTCGATTCTTAGCTAGAGCGTCTTCTGTGTGGAGGCATACGTGAATGGGCGTGCCTTCATTAAAGGTTGTGCATCAGGGCTGGTAACTCGGCGCGTACAAATCCACTACCAAACATTAGCGGACCGGAGTTCCACTTTGGCGACCCCTAACCGGGATAAGCTGAAAAACACAACAACAACAATATTAACATTACCACTAGAGGTAGCTACCTTAAAGAAAGTATAATATTTTATTTTATTTATGTATTTTATAATAGTATGTGATTAAGTTTTATGAATTCATTACATTTTACTAATAGCATAGATAGACTGTTATAGAGATATTTATGATGCATAAAATAAATAATGAAATGGCATATTAAATTAGATTACATTTTAGAGTAGAGAATTTTAATACATGTAATGGTTTTTATTGGTTGATTTGAATTAGGTGAAGGTATATAAGGGGATTGATGTCTTGTCATACTATCTGATGAAGTAAGAGACAGTAACGTATTGTGGATGCTGCTATCTTTAATGTATTTTGGAGAGCCTTTATTGCTGCATTAAAACTGTTCCTGGAAGATTTTGCCTGCTTGTGATTATTTGATGACATTAGTAGTGCTGAAGAATTTGGTTTTGCACAGCACTTTTTCTTCTTTTTTGGCATTTCATAGGAAAAAGTCACATGCCTAGGGAACAGCCTACCCACCTGAACATTCTGGCACACTGCATGCCACATGTCCTTAACCAACCTTTCCAATATGTTAGTAAAATGAGAAAACCTTGTCATAAAAATGATCTTTCATTATTCTCCTCCACCTTTTTATACATTACAGAGTCCAACCTAATTTGTTTCCTGCAAAAAAAGTTTTGTTCCCACCTGCATTTTGAAGAACCTTCTTCCTAGCATCACGTAATTGATCACATGGATAACTCTGAGCCAGTAATCTATTATTCACTCCATCCATATTCTCTTTCTTCAATCTCTCTTCCAAAGTATTATGGTAAATTCTGCTGAATTCACCATAAGCAAGTGACTTAATCAAATGGGGGGGGGGGGGTGCATAGTACCAACATGACGAAAATTATTAACAGTAGTTGCCTTTCTAAAATGTGCATAATGGATGGTCATGTCTTCCCCTTTATAAAACTCTACATACATAAATGTAATGGATTTGGAGCCCAACTCATAAGTGAATTTCAGTCCAAAAGGATTCTTATTCAACTCCACTATAAATTCCTGAAATTGTTCCTTTTTACTTTTACAAATAAAAAACAAGTCATTCAATAAACATTTTAAAACATACCACTCTTTCTCCCAAAAAGTTGGATAAACAAATTGCCTTTTGAATTCACCCATATATATGATGGCATATGTGGCGGCATAAGGTGCCCTCATTGTTGTCCCCTTCTTTTGTAAAAATACCTACCTCTCCCAACAAAAATAACTATGGGTGAGGCAAAACTCCAGAATAGTTGCCAAGAAGGAAGTGCATGGGCCTTCCCCCATCACCTTATTTATTGCTTCCAAACCCCATTTTAACTTGTTGTTAGTTTATGAGTTAACATCTATGGTGGCACAATGATAATTTCCATACCACTGAATATTCCTAAGATAATTACATAACTCTGCTGTATTTTTATGTGAGCTCGTACTTTTTGCAAAGATATATATTTTTTAAATTGATAGTCCAAGAAAGTCCCCATATTTTACAGGGCATGTCTGAGCCCACCCCCAAAACTATCAGTCTATCAGAAGGGTTGTACAAATTTTTGTGTATCTTAGGAATCACATAAAAACTAGGGCATTTAGGTTCAGCAATATGCAATTCCTTCAGATCATTATCCCCCCCCAAAAAAAAAACAATCTTTCTCCTCGTTCCAAAAGCTCATATAATTCAGAATTAAAAACCTTAACAGGATTCTTTGCCAGTTTTACATATTCCTCAGAATTGCATAAAAGCTTTTTAACCATCTCACAGTATTTTATTTGCTCAAGATGACCCAATCTCCATCTCTGTCTGCTTGTTTAAAGGCATAATTATTCAAGTGTCATCGCAATTGTTGTAAATTTGTCCATTCTCCCCTGGTTAAATTGCAATTTCTCCTAGAACATAAAAATTTGAAAAATTCATATTCTACATTTTTACACAGTGCATACTCAAATAAACATATAGCAGATGAAACCTTAAGCAGCATAAAATTATTTGTATAAGGTAGTCTAGGAACAATGAATCTTCCATAGCCCATGCTAAAAGCCCCTTCATTTCTCTGCTCACCAACTCAAGATGTGCTTAATAAATAATTAACAATAGCATTTGAAACATTTTCAACATTTATGATATTGTCAACATTTTTTCAACATTTTGCTCAACATTATGAACCCCATTTTCTACCTCCTCATCCCTGAATAAAATAACCCAGCCACTAGGGATTCACAAGCAAGTGCATATATTTGTGCCTGTCCCAAGCCTGGATAAATGGGGAGGGTTGCATCAGGAAGGGCATCCAGAATAAAACTTCACCAAATAATTCATGTGGATACCAGTAAATATTTCCATACCGGATCGGTCGAGGCCTGGGTTAACAACTGCCACCAGTACTGTTAGCCAACAGGGTGCTGGCGGAAATCGGACTATTGTTGGCCGAAGGAGGAGAAGAGGCAAAAGACATGGCCAAAGGCAGGAAGAGAGAAGAAAGGCTAGGACTGTGGTAGTGAGGGTCGGAACTTTGAACGTTGGCAGTATGACTGGTATAGGCAGAGAGCAAGCTGATATGATGGACAGAAAAAGGGTAATTGTGAGGTGGAGTTCAGGGATGAGTTAAGACAGGTACTGGGTAACTACAGCAGAGCTAGTAAGGGAGATGGCTAGAAAGATGCTTGGTATGACATCTGGATAGAAGAAGGACGACAAGGAGACATGCTGGTGGAATGCGGAAGTACAGGAGAGTATACAGAGAGTTTAGCAAAGAAGACGTGGGATTGTCAGAGAGGTGAAAAAAAGTAGACAGGAGTATAAAGAGATGAGGTGTATGGCAAAGAGAGAGGTGGTGAAGGCTAAGGATAAGGCATATGAAGAGTTGTATGAAAGGTTGGACACTAAAGAGGGAGAAAGGGACCTATACCGATTGGCTAGACAGAGGGACCGAGCTAGGAAAGATGTGCAGCAGGTAAAGGTGATAAAGGATTATGAGGGAAACATACTCACACACAAGGAGAG
Source organism: Protopterus annectens (assembly GCF_019279795.1). Lineage (NCBI taxonomy): Eukaryota > Metazoa > Chordata > Ceratodontiformes > Protopteridae > Protopterus > Protopterus annectens. Next base: position 186,605,045 of record NC_056729.1, read on the forward strand.
TGTGTTGAGGAGATGGAAAGAGTATTTTGAGGGGTTGATGAATGAAGAGAATGAGAGGGAGAGAAGGTTGGATGATGTGGGGATAGTGAATCATGAGGTACAATGGATTAGCAAGGAGGAAGTAAGGATAGCTATGAAGAGGATGAAGAATGGAAAGGCTGTTGGTCCAGATGACATACCTGTGGAAGCATGGAGGTGTTTACGTGAAATGGCAGTGGAGTTTTTAACCAGATTGTTTAATGAAATCTTGAAAAAGTTAGAGGATGCCTGAGGAATGGAGAAAAAGTGTTTTGGTACTGATGTTTAAGACTAAGGGTGATGTGCAGAGCTGTAGTAACTACAGAGGGATTAAACTGATCAGTCACAGCATGAAGTTATGGGAAAGTAGTGGAAACTAGGTTAAGAAGGGACGTGATGATTAGTGATCAGCAGTATGGTTTCATGCCGGGAAAGAGCACTACACATGCGATGTTTGCTCTGAGAGTGATGATGGAGAAGTATAGAGAAGGTCAGAAGGAGTTGCATTGTGTTTTTGTAGACTTAGAGAAAGCATATGACAGGGTGCCTAGAGAGGAGTTGTGGTACTGTATGAGGAAGTTGGGAGAGTCAGAGAAGTATGTAAGTGTGGTACAGGATATGTACGAGGGTAGTGTGACAGCAGTGAGATCTGCGGTGGGAGTGACAGATGCATTTAAGGTGGAGGTGGGGTTAAATCAAGGATCAGCTCTGAGCCCTTTCTTATTTGCAATGGTGATGGACAGGTTGACAGACGAGATTAGACAGGAGTCCCCGTGGACAATATTTGCAGATGACATTGTGATCTGTAGTGAGAGTAGGGAACAGGTGGAGGAGACTCTGGAGAGATGGAGATATGCTCTAGAGAAAAGAGGAATGAAGGTCAGCAGGACTAAGACAGAATATGTGTGTGTGAATGACAGGGAGGATAGAGGAATGGTGAGGATGCAAGGTGTAGAGTTGGTGAAGGTGGATGAGTTTAAATACTTGGGATCAATAGTTCAGAGTAAAGGTGAGTGTGGAAGAGAGGTGAAGAAGAGAGTACAGGCAGGATAGAGTGGGTGGAGAAGAGTGTCAGGAGTGATTTGTGACAGACGAGTACCAGTAAGAGTGAAAGGGAAGGTCTACAAGAGGGTAGTGAGATCAGCTATGTTATATGGGTTGGAGACAGTGGCAATGACAAAAAGGCAGGAGTTTGAGCTGGATGTGGCAGAGTTAAAGATGTTAAAATTTGCACTGGGTGTGACAAGGGTGGACAGGATTAGGAATAAGTATATTAGAGGGTCAGCCCAGGTTGGATGGTTTGGAGACAAAGCCAGAGAGGTAAGATTATGTTGGTTTGGACATGTGCTGAGGAGGGATGCTGAGTATATTGGGAAAAAGATGCTAAGGATGAAGCTACCAGGTAACAGGAAAAGAGGAAGGCCTAAGATAAGGTTTATGGATGTGGTGAGAGAGGACATGCAGGTGGTTGGTGTGACAGAGCAAGATGCAGAGGACAGGAAGAAATGGAAAGAGGTGATCTGCTGTGGTGAACCCTAACAGGAACAGCTGAAAGAAGCTGATGATGATGACTGAAATAATACAGTGTTGTACAAAGAAATGTCCAAAAGTTCATCATTCTCCAATGTTTTCACATGCTTTCATGGTAGACTTATCTTGAAATTATACCTGCAAGTGTAATTTGCAACAAACCTTTTAACATCCAACAATATGTCTACTAATGAAGGCACTCTAGTAGAAACAAAATTCTCTCACTTCAACAGTATATTTATTGCTTCATCAGAAATTATTAAGTCAGATAAGTAAATAATTTGTAAAGTATTGGAGGAAATATTCAACTTACTTTCTATGCTTGTTTTCAAGACCAAATTCCCCACAATACTGGAAGAAGAAGTAACAGGATTTAAAACTGGGTTTAATATTTTCTGCCTTTGCCTTGACCCCTTTGTCCCCATCCATGCCCTTTCTGAAAAGGGTTCCATTCACTGAATTCATATTTTCTGAAGAATTCTCAGGCTCACCTAACTGAATGTTCTCAATAGGCGCACTCTTCTTGGTCAAAGACAGCTGACGACACAGACAACTCACACACTTCCTGTAATGGGTTTCTCCTTCCCCTCACCTTTGATCTACTGAAATGTGGTTTCCGCTGCCGAGCATACGCCATATTATTTTCAAAATATTTCATGTCCCGATTTAATGTCTCCTTTTATCTCTCCAGGACATCTGATTCAACTTTCTGCACTTTTATTTTGATTTTATTCATTTTGCCAAGGTAGCTACTATTGGAAGCCTCTTGTACTAAGGCATCCTGCAAGTCAGTAATTTCCTTCTGTTACCTATCCTGTAATCTCAGGTTACACTTGATTAGAATCTGAAGCCACCCCCAAAGTGCAGGTTAAAGACACAGTCTTCCATTCTTCCAATAAATCCATCTTCTCTTCTCCAAAATCAACTGCAGGTAAGCAATCCACTAGCAACCCCCTTGGGGTGATATTTAAAGCAATGTAATTTTCACTAACTTAATATCATAAAAAAGCAGTCACCTCTTTAAGCATTAACTGCTCCAGTTTTTTGAATTTCCCACTCAAATTATCTTCGTTTATCAAAGATCCTTGGATGTTAATTTGGATTCCCTTTCTCATAAAATATCAAAAAATAGAACCTTTTCCTAGGTTATATTGTCTTGAAAGACTCCAGGTATAGCTAAGGCTGAATTCAGTGACACCATGGATACAGAGAAACTCAAAAAAGGTGAACTGTCCTGTTTCTGAAGACTGCACATCCCCAACACCAGACTGGTTGTCCTCCTGACCACTATTCTGCACTGCAGCTGCGATTAAGGCTGAAATAATTTCATCTTTAGTCCAGTTAGCATGGGTCAGTCCTTTGGCTTCACACACCTTGAACAGATGGCTCTTTGTCAGCTTACCATAATCCTCTGCTGACATCTTTGCCTGCCTTCTCTGGCTAAACTAAACTAAACTAACAAAAATAAATAAAACTGTTGTGAAAATGAAACTCTGAATGTTTATGTTGTCGCTGTTGAGAGTACATATACCTTCAACGACAACCCCCCACAGGCTACTGAAGTTCAATTAGTATCCCACTGCTCTGCCACCAACATGTCACAGCCTCTCTTTACACTGGGGTAGTAATCAGGGAGCCTCAATCCTCACCACTGACACCAGTAGGAGATAGTCACTAAGAACAGGAATGGATTTACACACTATTTTCAAATGCAGCTCTCTGCATCAAACACAGTTTCCCACAAGAGCACACAAGGAACACAGTCCAGATCTGGGACTGGGTTGTCTGTCTCATCAAATCCCAAACAAGATTCACTTTGGAGCACTATGTCCCTGTTCTAAGTAGCTGACACAGCCATAACTGGATATTTGATTTTCACAAACACACACACACTCCTGGGAAATGATGACACAGATTTACTAGCTGTACCCCTTCTGCCCAGACTATAAGTTGGCCACACTGCCACCAGTCAGCCACTCTAAGGCTTTTACAAGGGTATCCAATTACACTGAGGAAAATCAATACTAATATAAATGGTAGAGTGTAACCAAAGTATTAAGGCTTTTTGCAGTGGACAAGGCGTCACTAAAGCAGGTACATCTCTAGATTTGTGGAAACTCAGAACAATGTTGAAATGAATTTATTAAAAAGGAAAGTGGTTGCTTTGAAAAAGGGAAAACTAAATCAAAAGAAAGTACAATGAAAGATTTTAAGTTGGATGAATCCCTTAATCAGCTAATATGATCTATTAGGAAGAAATTACATTAGTTTGTAGGTATTATGGATGAAGAAGAACAGAACACTATTTCCCCATTATATGAGTATATAGGTGCTATCATCGAAGGCAAATTGATTTGCACAGGATAATTGTCCAAATTATATTAGTTAATTATATATCATAACTTTAATGCAACATTTTTGAATTTTTTAGATAGTAGTCAAATGATTGATGCAACTGATCACAAGAATAAGACTATGTTGCTTAAGTCACTAGTCAAACACTATCAAGTTTATATTGGAAAGTTTTCACATGGAAATACATACACAACATGTTTGTTACTTCTGACAAAATGTCTAAGTTTAGTTGACTTCAGTTTACTTCAGAATGAAAATATAGTTAAAGACTGGGTTGATAATTCCCTCTCTTTTGATTACCACACTGCAATGGGCATCAGGACATCCTACTTCTTGAAACAGCTTTCACCAAGGGAATATCATCCAAGTCTAAAGATGTTATTCTTTATTTGTATTCATCACTGTTCAGACTAATGATGCAACACTCTGCGTCCCTTTAAGATGCACCTCTCCAGACATATCAAACAGTTGAAAAGACCAAAGACTTTCCTAACAAAGAGGATCAAAATCTGAGAATCCCTAAGCTATCAAAAAAGATTAGTAGCACTGCCACTCTTTTATGTCTCTTGTAGGTCCTTCAGAGGAAACCTAATTGAATCTCTTGTACCTTCACAAATCAAACAGTCCCACAAATACATGAATAAAGGAATCTAAACTTGCTTCAGCAGATAAATAAAACATGCTGGAAAGACAGATTTATCATGAAACGTCTCCTGCATCATTGCAATAGAATGCCCCTCCCCCCAACAGTCAAGAGTGGAAACTGGAAACAGATAATGGTTGTAAGAATCAGTAGCCTTGAAATTCCTTTAACTCGCGTGATTCTATAAAATTCTGATCAAATGCATTAGCTTTACCTTTAAGAATGCAAAGAAGAGTTGTACTATTTTTAATAACTTCTGTAGTCACTGTGATAGAAAAGGATGTTTTCTAAGTTATGTAAAAAGAATGACAAATCTGTAGGCTCTGTGTTAGAAAATGACATTTTTCTAAGATGTGCAGAAGAATTAGTCTGTTTAAAATAATTTCCATATTGTTGAACATACATATGAAAATCCACTGCTTCCTTTGCTAAGGAAACACAGTACATGATATAGACAAATATGAAAATGCTTCTATGGCATCTGAATCATTTGTTCAAGAAGGCAATACAGGCTGTTTCAAAGAAATGCTGAGAATTTAAAAGGAAGCAGTTGATGAAATATACAGGGGTGCAGAGTATACTAGTTTGTCATTTACAGCTTTAAATCTTTATGTGTGTGCAGATTGTTGAGATGATCTAGCCTCCAGGCAGACTCATTAGGTCAAAATCTGCTGATAAGTATACAAAAAGTAAAAAAAAAAGTCAAAATCTGTTGACACATATAGAAAAAGTAAAAAAAAAAAGTGCAATATTATTTTTTTTTCAATCCACTTAAGTTTATTTCCCTAATACTTTGGATCATTTAGCTTGTGAGAAGGTAAACTTGGTAAAATACATTTCTAGTATAAAAGCAAAATACACCTGTAGAGACTCATTAACACAGTCAAGGACAACTCTGAAGTACATTCTAGAGCTATAGAAGTAACATCCTACATAACTGTCTAAATTATTTAAAGGTTTAGGAAGTTTGTCAAGAGAATGCTATCTATAAAACATGATGTCATGGCACCAGTACAGGTACCAAGGAAATCACTAGATGTTGTCAGCAGTGAAACAGGACAGGAACTAAAGTGAATGGAAAGCTTATGTATAATAAAGAAACAGTTATGGTTAAAAGGACTAATGAATAATATTATAGCTGTTATACAATAGGCTCAAATTTCTATTTAAATTAATGTGTAATATCAGAATAAAGTGATCACAATGTTAATCATTGTACTTTGTTGAAGATGGGCCTCAGGCATACCAGTGACATTTTTACTACTAGCTGCAGAAAAGGTTGCTGGCAGATTCTGTGAATGCTTCATATTATGTACTTTTAAAATACCACCAGGAAAGTACAGTTTACTAAGACTTCTATCTGGAGTTTCATCAGATGTGTTACCGAGGGCTATTGCCAAATAAACAAAAGTATGGAAGGAGTTAAGATGTAGATGAGGACCTGTAAGTGCACATCATTTATAAGCATACATGTCAAGAGACTAATTAAGCAGGTAAATACATTATGGCATTGCAATATTAATATCAGTAAAAGCAAAAACAGTGACATCTTTGAAATGCATGGATAATATTCTAACATTGAGGGAATGAAACTTAATGTAGTGTAAGTCATAACAGTTATACAGAAACCAAAGCAGGAAGATAAGCAGGCATTACTACAGAGTTCTCCAAGAATAATACAGCATCTTTAAAAGATTTTGTAGAATATGTTTATTGGAATAAGACAAATGATGGAAATGGCAGTGTAATGTGAGAATAGTTTATAAATGCTCAAGTACCTAATATAGATGCTGCAGCAATAAAATAACATGATGGGAATAAGACATTTTTTTAAGTAGATGCAAGTAAGAATAACATGGGATCATTAAAATTACAAAAATAGTCTGGCATCCTATGGGTCAAGACCATTTTTACAAAAGCACCAAACAGATATGTTGATATACAAAAGGAGCTGTTAACAAAAGTGTTTATAAGCGAAAGAAATTCCACAAATATATCTATGTTCAAGATGTTAAAATGGATCTAGACCTCAACCCCTTGCAATGCATTTTCAGAAGTTTTTACACAATACATCTTTTGACTGCAGAGTTTGTTACCTCAGTCATGGAGGTATTGACTGAAAATGAAATACAGACAAAGCCATAGCAGATATGTGAATTACAGCATATTTCCCAGAGCTGCATGAAAATTGTTAGGATTACAAACTCTTTGAATAATACCAAAGTCGTTTAGATAGACGAAAAAATAAAAAAGAACTTTAGAGGTATACTGAAAGTGATTACTGAATGACATTGCAAAGAAATGTCAGAATGAGCAAAAATTACCAGTAAAGAAAGAAACTCAGTATTATGTGTGTTCAATGAATACATAGGTTGAATCAGTGGCTTAATAAACACAACGGAAACAACAATAACCCCCATTTAAATGAGAACAAAGAAATGTGATAATGCATGAATTATATCTGCAAATCATAAGGAATATAAAATGAAGAGCAAGACCTATAATATCCTTGCCAGCAGTGTTGATTCAAGTAAAATGAGTAATGCAGAGGTGCACATCTGTAAATCTTACAAAAATAACTTATCAACAGAGAGAAGAGAAGAGAAGAGACGAGAAGAGAAGAGACGAGAAGAGAAGAGAAGAGAAGGGAAGAGAAGAGAAAAGCAGAGAAGAGACATGAAGAGAAGAGAAGAGAAGAGAAGAGAAGAGAAGAGATGAGAAGAGAAGAGAAGAGAAGGGAAGAGAAGAGAAGAGCAGAGAAGAGAAGAGAAGGGGAGAGAAGAGAAAAGCAGAGAAGAGATGAGAAGAGAAGAGCAGAGAAGAGAAGAGAAGGGAAGAGAAGAGAAGAGAAGAGCAGAGAGAAGAGAAGGGAAGAGAAGAGAAGAGAAGAGATGAGACGAGAAGAGAAGAGAAGAGAAGAGAAGAGAAGAGAAGAGAAGAGAAGAGAAGAGAAGAGAAGAGTAGAGAAGAGACGAGAAGAGAAGAGAAGGGAAGAGAAGAGAAAAGCAGCGAAGAGACGAGAAGAGAAGAGAAGAGCAGAGAAGAGAAGAGAAGAGAAGAGAAAAGAGGTTCAGGTCATCAAAGTAGACAGATTTTTCTTACAGTTAAAAAGATGGTATAGGTTCATAGGTTCATAGGTAGGTACTAGGCTATTGGCCCAAGGGCCTACGTAAGCCTAGCCAGCAAGGTTTCCTGGTTTACACCACCCAAGAAAGTTATTTTCCTGTGCCACTGTAGAGCAGAGCCACATAAGTGATCCCCAGGGTGTATTTACTATTTCTCATCCACTCATCAAGATTTTTCTTGAAGAGTGCTAATGAAGAACCTTTGTTGACATAGATGGGTAGCCTGTTCCAGAGTATAGGAAGTCTCTGGGACAGGAATCTATCCCTCCAGCATGTCCTGTTTATTGTGGTGACAAGGTTTAGGTCCCTAGAGCATGTAGCTCGGAGGTATTGGGATTTCTTTAGGTTTAGCATGTCCAACAGCTCTGGGTTTGACATAGCTTTATATGTTAGGCAGAGATCACCTCGGAGTAGGCAATATGCTATGGAGTAAAGCTGGAGTTTTTTGAGACGGTCAGTGTAGGGCATTTGTTTGAGGCCAGTAATCCTCTCTGTGAGGTACTTCTGTTGCCTTTCCAGCTGCTGCAGATGTCTTGTGAGGTACATTCCAAAAGGGGCGTTGTACTCTATAATGGGTTTAATGAGTGTCGAGTAGAGGGGAACAATGACCTCTTTTTTCCTGGATGAGAACCCTTTTATGATGAGGTGTGCCACGTAGAAGGACATCCTGACTACTGTGGCAATGAGACTATCAAAGGAGAGACTACTGTCCACCTGGGTCCCAATGTCTCTTATCACACATTCAGTGTTAAGTAGATTGCTGCCTATGTGGTAGCTCATGGGTACAGAGTTTTTACCAAAGGGGGTGACACTGCACTTTTTGGCAATGAGCTTCAGGCCATGGCTCTGACACCAGGCATCTGTATCAGCGAGGCCCTTCTGTAGGATGTCCACATAATTTGGGGACTTTACTATGGCTCCTAGTTTGCAGTCATCTGTGAACTTCATTAGCCAGAGGCTTTCTGTTTTAGCCTGCACCTCAGAGAGGTAGATACCAAGCAGGAGAGGTCCCAGGACTGAACCCTGTGATACTCCATTTGTCACTGGTTGGAGGTCAGATTTGGAGTCTGCAACTTTTACAGTTTGGGTTCTGTCAGTGAGCCAGTTGGCAACCCATCTTGTGACGTAGGGATTTATACCTAGTTTAGTGAGTTTAGCTATAATTCCAGAATGGGGGATGGTGTTGAAAGCCTTGGCGAGGTCAAGATAGGATGCGTGAACCATCTTACCCTCATCTACGGCTTTAGTGACTACCTCAAAGAAGTTCAGGAGGCATGATCTGCCTTTCTCAAGCCTGAACTGGGTGGGACCCAGAGTTTGGAGGTTACCAATGTCTTTGTTTATGAGTTCCATGATGATACATTCCATGGCCTTGCAGACCAGGCTCGTCAGGCTAATAAGGCGATAGTTCCCTGGATCAATGGTGGCTCCCCCTTTGAGGAGTGGGATAACTGTTGCTGTGCACCATTCAGTGGCCACAAAGCCTGACACGAGGCTATTATTGAACATGGTGCTTAGGTGGTGCTTAGGTATGCATCTCATATGTGCAGATTATTATTCCAAAAATACTAAGCAAACTGACAGATGATAGAAATGCAAGTTTGATCAGTCCATCAAAGTCTATATTCTCAAGAGGTAGATATTTGATGTGAGCATTCGGTAAAATGGTCTACAGTGTGAAAGTCAATAATTCAGAAGATTTGTGCATGGGTGGCAACTACAGTTGACAGTATTCACGTGTTAAGGCTTAGTGTGAGAGAACTATCCAAACAGTGAAGAGTCTCATGAGAACGAACAGCAATAAAAGCTATGATGACTGTAATACCATTTTTTTTTTAATATATGTGCTACATTGAAAGGACACAGTGCACCAACAGGCTAACTGTTAACAGACAGATGACAAAAGAGTAAATTACATGTGGCAGCTATACTACTAAAGCCTGAAAATCAGCACAAAAAAGAAATGATGGGAAAAAATTCTGAAAGGCAGAAGTACCACTATAATAAAAAATACACAAAAAGTATTGGACCTGCAAATCTAAGACAGAGTTAGGATACAGAAAACTAGGGGAAGTCTACAGCCTGCAGCTAAAGTAACTAGTAACATAGCTGACAAATGATCCCATGTTGCTCATGTGAAATACGGAATGCTGTATAGAGGAATTAACAGACTTGTCTAAGTTAGAGAGGCTGGAAGATTCCTGAGGTCAAACCTGCAGGTAAAGTTCAAGTGCAGTAGGAATATATCCAAAAGAAATACTAGATGCCAGTGTAAACAACCATTTTGAATATTTCAGACCACCGAAGAAACCAAAAAAAGAACATGGACTGTTCATCAACTAGTTCTCCTAGCAAGCATTGTCTTTGTCTTACATTGTGTTCAGATACCCAAAGCTTGCACTGTAGAACTTATGATTACTGCTCTAATCATAAAGTGGTACTCTCATAAGGATGGTCATGCTGCCGAGTCTCATCTCAAATTACAAAATAATTCAGTACTGAAAGGCAGTGATACAAAGCTGAGTCCTACTTTTACTGAGCATTCAAGTTAACAGTTCAAATATTCATGGACTTACAGTAACCATAAAATATCCAAAGTGGAGACATTGCACAGGGTTAATTTTATGGCCAGTTATACAAAATATACTGCACTCTCTCTCATAAAGTAAATATCCTGACATACTGTATTACCTTTTTTCAACTTCTAGCAGTGTTTAGTCTATTATTTTAACATATTAATGCATTTTATTCACTAAAATGCAGTTTCAAGAGCTGTTGTTACTAAGATGTGTTCATGAGCATATTAAAATATGGAGTTTCATCTCATCTAAAAACATGTCAGAAAAATGTATTTTAGTACATTCATTATAAATATTTTTTGTGCAGTTTTCATAAATAACAAAATGTATGTTTTATAAATAGACACTTGTGAATGCATGTGTGTATTTATATATATATATATATATATAAAATATACTTATATATATATCTATATATATATATATATATATATATATATATATATATATATATATGTGTAACACGCTTTAACGAAAGCGCTTTTTCAATAAAAGCACTTTCGTTAAAGTGTGTTCGGTTGTTAATGAGCAAACGTCCTAGATCCATATCTAAATCTATATCTATGTATATATATATATATATATATATATATATATATATATATATATATATGTCCCCTGCATTTTGTTGAATGCCATTTCTTCGATAAATGCAGGAGATGTGCCGTAATGTCAATGGTATGGGTAGCCGAGCAGTGTAAATGTCGGTAGTATCTAAGGTGGAGAGAGGTAAATGAGGTTGGTGGGGTGAAGACATTTGTGCATGTGTATTTCAGTTAGGGTCACAGTTGGGGATGAGTGAGCGATAGGAGTTGTATGTTTACATGCAAGTTTGCGTATTTTATGGCTAGGGTCCGGGTTATGTTAGGGAATAGATATAGTACTGTTTGTGTGTGTTTGTGAATCTTTGTGTGTCCTTTTGTGTTTTGGGTAGTGACAGTTTTATGGGAATGTTTTTAGGAAGGTAAGATGTGGGTTAGGGTTGAAGGAAGGTGCAGAATTAGGGTTAGGATTAGCATCTATTACTAAGGGGGGGTTGAACCCCCCTGCCGTCTTTGACAGTGGGTGCTAACCCTGATCCTAACTCGGCCCCTTCCCTCAACCCTAACACTACACCATGCCATCATACAAACTATCCTATAATACTGCCACTATTCAGCCAAATGTGAGGCTAGATTTATGGGGGGGCTTTAGTGTCAATAACAGGAGAGGAAATATTTTTTCTTTCTCAGTATTATTCCATTTCAAATTATTTTATTTTCGGTATTTTGTATGTTTGAAATTTTTTGTTAGTGCTTAGTTTGACATTAAATCAGTTATGACTATAGAAAATCCTGAAATGGAACCATGGCTATGGCTGTATGAAGACACAAAGGCTTAAGACCAAACACGGTTTCATTTCATACAAGTAAAACAAAAGGCCTGGGTACAAAGATGAGTGCTTTCAGTGAGACTTTGCCTTCTTCATATCATTTAGTACAATGGTCCATATTGGTTAAAATAACAACAGTTGACCAACAATATCTGTTGCAACTAACACACCTTCAAAAAATTAACAAATCAAAAAGTCAGTCTTAAAATCAGGAAATATGATGACAGAAGACATATCTAGCCAATCCTAAACTAGGAAAGGTTCTATTAACCAATGAAAAGAGTTCATTAGAACCAAAGTATACTATGAAAATCATGTGCAGATTTAAATTATCAAAATCATAAAACAACCTCTAGATATTTCAAATTTAGTGCATGAATATAATGTATAGATAAATACTTAATTCCATCTGCTTCCATAGTTAAGCATGATGGTTTATAAAAAACTTTTAGAAACAAAACTTTTAAAAATAAAATGGCATATCTATGTTTACTTGTAGAGAATAGGCTCATAAGGTCTGAGAAGGGTACGTCCCCTTTCGTGGTACATTGCTTAAGGGATTAACTGAATAAACCAATCAATCATTTTTTTTGTGGTCACTCAAATACAGAAATGTCTAATCATTTGATATAATAATACATACGAGTGTATGATATTTGGTTAATATCACTTATGTTATCTGTGTTTTCATAGTAAAACACATTTTATACATCTTATGACTGAGTAGGTTTTGACAGTTTACAAATAAGTTATTATTCAATGCGTATATACTGACAGAATTTATGCACTAGCATGTCACAGCTTTTGCATTTTCACGGATAGTCATTTTATTTGATCCTTTATGTGTTCCTTATTTATGGATTGAGTCATGGATATTTATGATGAAATCCCAAACAGAGCTCATAGCTCTTTGCTGATTGGTTATTATTTATATTTATTTCTATATATATATATTTTATTTTTTTGTGTGTTTTTTACTCATTGATTGAATCAAATAGAGTTGACAAGTTTTTTGTTGGTCAGCTATTCCTTTTTGATTGTTTATTTTGATTGGCTTCACTTCGAATGTGGAAAAGACCATAGCCGTGAATGTGGATGGCCTTTGCCCTTCATTTAATACAGCGCTCATTTAAATTGATCATTGGCTGAATGTAATCCAGCCAGCATCAATCATTTCAGGCAAGGCAAGTATGTGGAAGTGACCGAATAATGAATTGAGTCATGGACACTTTGAACAAAATTTTAAGCAGAGCTGACAAACACTTTGTTGACTGGCCATTCTTTTTCGCTTTTCTAATTTGATTGGCCTTTTCCTGGATTGCGGAAGAGACCATAGCCACAAATACGGACTGTCACAGATTATTTTGTATAGTTTTTGCTTTTTTATGATTGGCTGACTGTTACTCAGCCACCACCAATTATCTGATTGCAGAAATTAATGCAGAAATGACTGCCTTGTATTTAATACAGAGCAGAGAAGCTCTTTTTTGATTGGCCATTCCTTTCGATTGCCTAATTTGATTGACCCTTACCATGAATGTGTAAGTGACCATAGCCACGAATGTGGACAGTCTTAGCCTATTTTCCTCATCTCTTCTTTGAAATTAAGATTGGCTGACTGATAGTCAAACAAAAGAAAGCCAGCAGTAAAGGTGGAAACCCACAATTTAATACAAAGAATAAAAAATCACATAACAAGGTATAGGGAAATAAGCCCAACTACCTGCCCCAAACTGGTTTTGGCTGTAATAGCCTTCTTCAGTGAGTAAACATGAGCAAACCAAAAATACACGCATATATATATATATATATATATATATATATATATATATATATAAAATATATATATAGTACATAAAACAGTTAATTGGTGCATTCATAACTGGTCACTAAGCCCAGGTGGAAATAAAGCTCCTAACTTAATAATCCATTTGCATTCCTTAAAATTAAGTATGTCGTGCCATCCTGATTTTTCCCTACATTTACCCAGATGTATAGTTTTTAAAAGTTTTTTAAAAGTTTTTTAAAGTATTTTTTAAGTGCCTAATGTATTGAGAACAATATTCTTGCTCATACTATGAAAGATCAGCCAGTTCACTTTATTTAAGCACAACGTTTAATTGTTTTAATTGTTTCAATTGTTTAAATACTTAATTATTCAATCATTGCATTATTTGATTAACCATCATTTCATCAATTACTGTTTTTGGATAATGCATAAAAGGCATTTAGTATGTAGTGGTACTTGATTCTTATGAGGTCTCCAGTTTTTGGAGATGAAAGCGCTAAATCTACTTGTTAATAAAGACGTTTTGTGACATCTTCGGGACCATTTCTGTGATTTTGAACGTTGTGTTGGTGCTATGGTGTTTCTCTTTGGAAGACAGCCTTCATTGTAGCTTGGAATACCATGGTATTTGTACGTTTATTTTGTTCTTCGGTTCTTAGTTTCTTTTTTCGGTAATCCAGGCTTCGAAGAGTCTCCGTTTTATTTTGGAATTCCAGCACTGCTTTTAGCACCAACTTTGTGTCCTTTCTAATATGGACAGCAGTAGCAGTTTATTGTCTGAACGTATTAAAGTGATTCAAAATCACTCGCAAACGGATTACCCATCAGTGCCAACTTTGGGGGACGTTATTCCGTGTGCACAGAGTAGTCCATCTGTTAGGGAGGAAGCGGAAGTGTCACCAGTTATTGGGGCAGACGTACGTACTACGAACAGGAGAACCATGTTGAAGGAACCAGAACCGCAACCCAATCATCGGGAGATTCGTACAGGGGTTTCTAATCATAGAAACCATACTACAACAGATAAAGTTGACTCTAATGATTTTGTTCAAACATATCAGGACATTGATTTTGACAGTTGGTTAAATTCTACCTTTACCAACAATGTTAAATGTCGGGAAGACAACAGAAGCGACAGCCTAGGCTATAAGGAGAAATGCAAAGCTTTAAAAACCCTTTTAACCAGGTACAAGTCTTCATCTTTAGAAAATTGGTACTTTAACAAATGTTTGCATGATAAAATTGTACCAAAAGGGTTAAGAATAAATACATTTCCTAACAACATAAATGGTACTATGGACACTGATTTTTTTAAAAGTATCTGTGACATTTTCAATGATTGTGGACTGGCTATATTGAAGGTTTTAATCAAACACAACAAAAAAAGAATGGAGATGGACAAAAAGGACATTGATAAACTTTATAAAGAAATTAATGATTATTTATTGTTTTCTGTACAAGAATACAAAAATATTTATTTTAGATCTTTGCATGATGTGGATTATGTTATTACACGTAACTACAACAGGAAACTATCTAAATTTGAAAGAGATATAAATGAATACAGATTAGGCTTGGCTTATAGTTGTGATAAGAAATTTACTATCAGAACCTATAGGGGTTATGAGAAACAGAACTGTGAGTCAGACCTACAATTTCAGGACAATTATAGGAAGAGTAATAGGAATTTCAATAGAGGACATGATGGGAATTTTTATAATTATGAGTATGATTTATGTGATGATGGTTTTAATAACAATGAAGGGACCCCTTTAGAGGGGGAGGGACAGAGGAGGTCTGAAAGACTGAGAAATCGGTTACAACAACCATCTTATGCACAAGTTATAGGGGTCAACAACTACAACCCCCACAGAAGAACAAACTACAGATAGAACTGTCTATTTTAGGTGAATTTGGGGATGTTACACCCACATACAAACCTGTATCTATGTATATACACAATGATTTTTTTTTTATTTTCAACTATACAGATTTGAAAATAGATGATGTGCACTTTAAGTTATTCACAAAAGGATTTACCTTTGTACCAGTTACTAAGCACAGTATAGACAACATTCTGTTGGATATAAGACTTTTCACTAGGAAGCTCAACATGTTACAGATGTTTGGAAAAGACAAGCCACACTATACGAGTAACAATCCAAGTAGACATAGTGTTTACAATCCTCCCTTTCATCAAGACATTCAAAATTTCGAAAATATAGTCAACAATAGAATCAGAAGGGAATTTAAACAAAATGTGAACACGAATACTAGTAATTTAGCCGATGAAGAGAAGAAACTTTTACATGAACTTAGTGAAAACAATAATATCCGGGTGATGAAACCAGACAAAGGCGGTGGAGTTGTTCTTATGGACAGTTGGAATTACGAGAATAGAATGTTAGAAATATTAAATAATGACAAGTGTTATAGTCCAGTTTCTAAAAATGAAATCAATATTTCATACCACAAAATAGATTATATTATAGAGGACAACTTGTCTCAAGGGCTCATAGATATGGAGCTATGGAAGTTTTTGAAAGTTAGTGAACCAGTCATCCCCACGATCTTTGGGATACCAAAGACCCATAAGAATATTCAAAATCCCCCGATGAGACCAATTGTCTCATCACAGGGTTCTAAAACCCAGCCCTGGCTATATATATAGATTGTAAACTTAAGAATTACTACATGAAATATTCACACATTTTGGTAGACTCTTGGGACTTCCTAGAAAAATTAGTAAGGACCCTTATATTGTGGATATGAATTTTATTACTATTGACGTCAAAGATTTATTTTCAGTCATACCTCACAACATTGGAATGGACTGGTTTGAGAATATGTTAATAGAAATGAATTTATTAACATCTAATGAATTCAAACTTGTTTTAGAGTGTATGGAGTTGGTACTTAAAAACAATTTTATATGTTTTCATGGTGATTATTATCATCAAAAAGAGGGAGTAGCCATGGGGGCAGCATGCGCCCCCATTTATGCTAATATCGTAATGTTATACTGGGAAAGACAATATGTTTTTGATACAGAATGTTTTACTTATATCAAAAGCTACTATCGATTCCTAGATGATTTATTTATTTTATGGGAAGGCCCTGTTGAAGCCATTGATAGATTTATTACCTTTATTAATCAAAGTACTAACTTTTTATGTTTTACTCACCATATAGATTCATACAAAATCAACTACCTTGATGTAATGCTACGAAAAGACTACCAGTGCAATATGTACAAATCTACTATCTATAGAAAGGAACATTTTTCCAATGCATATTTACATTTTAATAGTGACCACCCTGATCACCTCAAGCACAATATAATTAAGGGGCAGATGATTAGAGTGGCTCGTATGACGTCAGATAGGGATGAATTTCTTGTAGAAATAGACAAAGTGCAAAATATGTTCCATCAAAGAGATTATCCAGTTGAAATTACACAATCTATAAAAGAAACAATAATAAAAGGATGGGGCAATAAATATATACCCCTATTAAATCATACAAACAACACAACCATTGAAAGAACTGACAAAAAATTATCGCAGAATAAAAATGTGTTACCTTATTTGACTCTTACATACCATCAGAACATCGGGTGGCTACACAAATGTATTAATGAGACATGGGATTTGTTCAAAACAGTGTCTACAAGAACTATGAATTTTCATAACAAATTGACATATAATTATAGGAGAGGTTATACTATAAAAAATATTTTAGAAAAAAAGAAATGCCCTAATCAAGGAAAAACTGTTCAAAATAAAGTAGGCACTTTTAAATGTGGTAGATGCCCCCAGTGTCCATTCATAGCCGGGAAAAAACAGTGAAATTACCTAGTTTGAATATTACGTTGAAGTCTAAGAAATATTGTAGTTGTTACATGAAGGGGTTGGTCTATTTAGTTTACTGTAAATTCTGTGGGGGGTTTTATACTGGCAAAATGGAACGCCATTTGAGAAAAAGGATATATGAGCATATGAGAGACATAAATTGTAAAAATGAAAACAATGCTCTATACAGACATTCTTTAACATGTGATGAGGCTAATTTCAAATTTTGGGTGGTCGAGGTGGTGGACCAGTTAGATAGAGGGGTTGACTGGGAAACCAAATTGGCGTATAGGGAAATGATATGGCAGCTCAGGCTTGATGCCTGTAGTGGCAAGGGCCTAAATGATCACATATCTATTGTTCCAGCCCTCAAACTATTATCTAATGATCCCAAACAAAAACAAAAATATACATAATTTGTATATATTATTACTTATTTCTAATTCATTATATATTCTTAATTCATCATAATATTTTATACACTTTATACATAATAGTTTAATTGTGCTATGAATTCTTTTGTTATTTCAATTTATTTATGTACATTAGCATATATTGATGCAAACATACATTTAATTTATATAGACCATGGCCATGGTGACATGCAGTTTTTTTATATGCTTCACGTGCAATTTTATATGTTATTTACATTTGATTAATATGCAATGACAGTTTTTGAGCAACCACACAATTCACTTGTGCATATGTAAATATACTTATACTATATGGAAAATGTGTATGTGTACACAACTTTTGATGGATGCATACCCCCACACATATATATACAAGTTCACATGAACTGTGAATGTAAAATGTTTTCTTTTGAAAAGTTTTTCATAAAAGTTTTTAAAAGGTTTTTAAAAAGTTTTTTAAAGTATTTTTAAGTGCTTAAGAATGTATTGAGAACAATATTCTTGCTCATACTATGAAAGATCAGTCAGTTCACTTTATTTCAGCACAACGTTTAATTGTTTTAATTGTTTTAATTGTTTAAATACTTAATTATTCAATCATTTCATTATTTGATTAACCATCATTTGATCAATTACTGTTTTTGGATAATGTATAAAAGGCATTTAGTATGTAGTGGTACTTGATTCTGATGAGGTCTCCAGTTTTTGGAGATGAAAGCGTTAAATCTACTTGTTAATAAAGACGTTTTGTGACATCTTCGAGACCATTTCTGTGATTTTGAACATTGTGTTGGTGCTATGGTGTTTCTCTTTGGAAGACAGCCTTCATTGTAGCTTGGAATACCGTGGTATTTATATATATATATATACATATATATATATATATATATATATATATATATATATATATATATATATATATATATATATATATATATATATATATATATATATATATATATATATGAGTGGATTTTTGGTTTGCTCATGTTTACTCCCTGTAGAAGGCTATTACGGCCGAAACTGGTTTGGGGCAGGTAGTTGGGCTAATTTCCCTCTACCTTATTATGTGATTTTTTATTATTTGTATTAAATTGTGGGTTTCTACCTTTACTGCTGGCTTTCTTTTGTTTGGATGTGTCATTTCACGAGCTGTGCAGCAGCCGTACATGCATCACACAAACACCTGGTTCTGACTGATATTCAGCCAGCACCAGTTACTTGATTGCAGGTGTTAATGTGGAAGCAACCACCAAAATGTATAAGATTGGATTTACTTTTTGTTTTTGTACAGAACTGATACTTTGGGATAAATTTTTATCGAATTGTTCGAGTTGGTGGAGCCATGACCATGGGAACGGACAGTCTCTGTCTTTAGTTGTTGATTTTGTCTAGGGTTTAATTGTTTGTGTTTGATTGGCTGAGCTACGGACTTTTTGGGATTTCATTGGCCTTTCGTGGCTTGGCCATGGTACACATCTGCGAAAATTGGATTGGTTCTTACTGTGTATTTGTAATAGGCTGCATCCGCCAGTGCAGATGGCTCTAACCTTTTGATTTGAATAGTTTTTAGGTGAGTCATTGATTGGTTGTAGCCAGACAGCATGCACCTATAGTATAAATCCAACTGTAGCTATGGAAAAGATTGGATTTTGTTTTTGTTTTTGTAAAACATTAATGTTTTGGGATGGATGTTTATCTAATCTTTTGAATTGACCCCATTGAAAATGGAGCCATAGCTCTGAGAAGAGACGGTCTTTGTCATTGGTTGATGATTTTGTCCAGGATTTAGTTGTTTGTGTTTGATTGGTTGAGCTACGGACATTTTGGGAGCTCATTGGCCTTTCGTGGATTGGCCATGGTATACGTCTACAAATTTGATTGGTTCTTACTGTGTAAATGTAATAGGTTGCATCCGCCAATGTGTATGGCTTTAACCTTTTGATTTGCATAGGTTTTAGGTGAATCATTGATTTGCTGTAGCCAGATGCCTATAGTATAAATCCAACTGTAACTATGGAAAAGACCATGGAAGTAAATATGAACGGTCTTTCTCATATGCTATTTTTATTTGTATCTCCCAAATACATACATTTTTATGTGCATTTTCTAAGTACATAAAGTTTAACCTATATGCCCAGAGAACACTATAAATGAGAGGGATCATAGTTTTAGATCTTAAATGTAAAAAGTAACGTTTCAGCCGAACTAATAATTGAGTTGCCTTACACACAGATAGGATAACAACTTAACATTTAATGCTACCAGTGGAAAATTTAGTACTTTAGCCAAATCGATCTGGCTTGCACACTAATAGATCAACATTCTAATAGTTATATCAATGCCACCAGTGTGTTTAACCATATATTAGACTCGTTCCTAAATAAATATTGGTTAGACAAGTCTTTAATTATGCTATGATTTGTTTTTCAGTGTTGTTTATGGCTATGGCCGTAGCTACAGTTACGGAAGCTTGCCGTTACAGGGTTCCAACCTTGTATAAACTCCATTAAGTTAAATAATAAGTTATTACTGTCTGACCAATTTGCCTTATGTAACTGCAATTGTAATGTTAATGAAAATGCACACAGCACCCTGCTTGTTCACACTTTTCTATTGGAAAGGAACTGTTGTTAATTGAAATGGCCTGCTAGAACTAATGTATATAAAGGAAGTGAAAATGGTTGCTCATACTTATGAAACATGTCTTTCTGAAGAAGTCTTGATAATAAATAAGACGAAAGCGCTAAAGTTCTACAAGAGTTGTTGGTGTTATTTACTATTTTATTGAATGCTTTTATTGTCACGAAGTTCTTTTCTTAGTTTTATATATATATATATATATATATATATATATGTATATATATATATATATATATATATATATATATATATATATATATATATATATATAGATATAGATTTATAGATATATGAAGACCAGCACTCCACAAATATAAAACCAATTTAAGTGTATGTTTATTATCCTTGACCCAGAAGCAGACTATCCTATCAAGATGTACAAGTTAAAGCAAAATGGGGTTTCACAAATTGGTGTCTTGAGTGCAAACGTTACAATTTTGAAACAAAAGCCTCAGATATGGAAAATAGAGTTTTAAATATGGGTTATAATATAAGGGATTTTAGACAAGCACATGCTTTAGCTCTGAACACTTCTAGACAAGAATGTCTATAGACAAAGAAACATGCAATTAATATAAATTTATGACTAAATATTGTGCCAGTACATTTAAGATCTGTGAAGTTATTAATCAATATTGGCAGATTTAAAAAATGGATGAGTTTTATGATCAATGTTTAGAGGAAATATGCCGCTTTGGCTTTAGACAGGGAAAAATATAGGTGAACATTTGTCCTGTTATAAAAGAAGTAAAGTTATTAAACAGAAAGGTGTTAGAAATGTTGTTTGTGGGAGCGCATATTGTGACAACTGCATTTATTGCAAAGTTATTTCCTGAAAAAAAAAGTCATTTACATCTGTTACTACATTGAAAGTATTTTCTATAAGATATTTAATTACATGTAATACTGAGTGGGTGATATATATGGCAGTTTGCCAATGTGGAGCTTTATACATCAGACAAACATCTAGACCATGGAAATAAAAGAATTTCTGTTTATCTTAGTGATTTGAAATGTAAGAGAGATAACGGAGTGCCTTCTTTAAACATCAATTAGAACATAACTCTGCACATTTTATACTTGTGGGTATTGATGTTGTTTTTAACCAGGGTCTGTCCATTCAGTCAAAACACTTTATTTTAGTTAGAGAAGAAAAATTATGGATAGTTAATCTTGAGACTATGTACAAACCATAGCTTAATGACTATTTTTAAAGTTAATTTGTTAAACATTTTTATGATTCAAATGAATGATGAAAACTATATGTTTTGAGTGTAATGAACAAAAGAAAAATATAATATATTTAAAAGAGTGGCTCATTAATGAACAATATATTTGTGGGTATGTGGTACTGTCTTTTTAAATGCATGTGTACTTAAACTCACTGATGGGTTTAGCCTGTCGGAATTGTTAGCACTAAAGACGCCAATGTGCTAAACCAGTTTGCTTTAACTTGCACATCTTGATCTGATAGTCTGCTCCTGGGTGAAGGTTAATAAACCTACACTTCAGTTGATTTTCTATTTGTGGAGTGGTGTTCTTTATTTCTAATTTGGAATCTATATTTTTTGACTGTGCACCAATGGTACAGTCTGGGCACCAGCTTTGTTGGAAGCCTTATATAAATATATACATACATACATATATATATATATATATATATATATATATATATATATATATATATATATATATATACGTTTGCTACCATATTGTCGAGCGCACATTACTCGACTTTGCGTATGAGTGACTTTTGTCAGCGAATCCCGTAATGCTGAGTGGTCAAAATGTCACAAAAAACAAAAAGAATTGACATTTCTGGCAGATCTACACCCCAAAACAAGTGCTAACATGGGTCAAAAGCCATTCACAACATTTGCATTCGCAATTTTGGGATGTTGCTGCACTCCTTTCGTACATTCTCACTCAACCATCCACTGGTCAACATTATGATGGTAAACATATATATATATATATATATATATATATATATATATATATATATATATATATATATATATATATATATATATATATGTGTGTGTGTGTGTGTGTGTGTGTGTGTGTGTGTGTGTGTGGGTGTGTGTGTGTATGTGTGTGTATGTATGTGTGTGTGTGTGTGTGTGTGTGTGTGTGTGTGTGTGTGTGTGCGTGTGTGTTTGTGTGTGTGTGTGTGTGAGTAAGACAGATGATAAATTGATAGATATTTGGATAAATAGATAGATAAATAGCTAGATAAATAGATAGATAGATAGATAGATAGATAGATAGATAGATAGATAGATAGATAGATGAGCCAATAACATAATACAGATCATCTCTAGAAACTGCATTTTCTGTTTTTGTCCCCACATGGAGTCTTCAGTGACCATAATCAATTCCATTTAATTTTCTTTTGTGTTTTATCAAAAATAATGCTTTTTGTTCATATTTAAAATGCAGAAAAAAAGCCGTGGAGCATTGATATTATTCCCTATTTATGAAATAAGACACCAGTCTAGTAGCATAGCAAAGTGCCATCTTATAATGTTTATATAAAATATTTTAGCATGGCTCCATGGTGGCCATTTAAAATGCCACTGAAGGAATACAGGGCATTATTTAGTTCACACAAGTCTTAACAACACTGCAAGTAAATAGCAAAAGCAGAAAGCAGGCTTTATACATTTCTTAATTTGCATCCAGAGCCCCATTATATACTTTTTCCGGCATGAATCACAAAATTAATTTACATCTTTTGTAAATTTATAAATCCCTGTAGATGTTTTAAATAGGCCTGAAAGAGTATTTAACCAAATCTGGACACTGTAGACTTTCCCGTTAGAGTATAATATACCAGATATTTGCATATCCTATTGATTTACAGCAGTTAGATGTATTAATAAGATAGACACTAATGAAGTTTGAATGCAGTCATTCCAGTGCTCCTGCATTCAGCTGCATAATAATTTACAGCATAATTTTGACTGAATACAGATATGACAAGGCATCATTTGTCTAGTGCACATTTACATTTTAACTAATAACAGCATTAGAATTCACTTGAAACTGTTAGCTTGCGGGATTATCAAAATGTTTATTTGCTGATTTGCAATTTTTTTCTTTTCTTTTTCTTTTTGTTAATATTCTCAGCACAAAGATATAGAAATGCTTTCACAATTTTAGCATTCCTTTACAGGAAAGCAAAAGCAAACATTCAGTAAAAAAGAAAAAAATTACATATTGTAGTTTCAACTGATGAAGAGAGAAAAGGCTATTGAACATCATTCTATTTTTTTTTTTTAAGAAAATGATTGAATACATCTAACAAGCATATCTCAATAATCACACCATTACTGATCTGATCCCATGGAGGAGATAAGTCTTGGCTGCATCTCAAACATATTTGACTTTTGTCTCTCTCTCACACACACACACACACACACACACACACACACACACACACACACACACACACACACACACAAAAGACATTATGCAGAGAAGGATGTGGATGAGTGGCTGATGCAAGTTAGCCCATCACAGAGGACAGACATTGTTCAGGTTCATTGTACTAGCAGCACTGAAAACCTGGCAAGCTTGCATATGGTGTACTACTTGTTCGGGAGGTTTTGCTTGCATCTGCACACAACAGCCATTGCAGAGTTTGCAATGCTTCTGTGGAGTGGCTGGGGATGAGGTTCACTTCTAGGATGCAACATAATAATGAACCAACATCATCTATTGTCTCCATAGTCCTGCACATGGGTCAGGTTTAGGCTGGCAGAGGTTAAGGCAAGTCCAGCAGACTAAGTGAATAAAGACAGGAGAAGCTGGCAGCTGATGGGCAGGTATGAGTAGGTAGGAGAGAAACAATAAGCACACTGTTTCTGATTTTGAATAGTTTATTGAGGAATAACAGTACAGTGCAGTGCATGACATTTCTGTACAAGTTATTCTTCATATATTTCTCAAAATTATTTTCATTTCAAACAAGCTTGTAAACTGTTGATGAATATTGGGTATGAGTTAATTCCTGCTGAATGTATTTTTTTCTCAGTTGCTATCACTGGCCATGGATACCCACAGAGGCTCTGTCATGCCTTTTCACTGAAAAGCATGCTTCTGTCCCAAGTGCAGATATGCATAAATAGCAGTGGCTTCTGTCACTGCCACTAATTTAAGGGTCAGTCTGCTATCTCAGGCAGTTCCACCTCTGTTATTCTTTCAGTCCTATATTGACCACAATATTCCTGCGAGCAAGTTCTTGTTTCTTTTCTTAACTTAATATCTGATTTCATTTTATCAATACCCCATTCGGAATGTATCTGACCCGACACTTGCAGCAGCTGGAGAGGCCACAAAAGTTCCTCACCAAAAGGATAAAGGGTCTCAAAAATCTGTCCTATGCTGCCCGACTGAAAGAACTCCAGCTCTATTCAGTCGCTTACCGCTTGCTCAGAGGTGACCTTTGCCTAACATACAAGGCCATGTCAAACCCAGATTTCATGAATATGCTTCACCTCAAAAAATCTAGATCCATCAGAGCCACAAGGGCGGGAGACTTAAACCTTGACACGGCTATTAATAGGACGTGCTGGAGGGATAGATTCATCACCCAAAGACTCCCTATGCTGTGGAACAAAATCCCGGTACATGTGAGGCAGAGCACCTCGCTGGCCTTGTTCAAGAGAAATCTTGACCAATGGATGGGAGATTGCAGATATACCCCAGGGATTACCTCAGTGTCACTGCTCGACAGAGGCACAGCAAAATAATGGGTATAGTTCCCCATACTAAAGGGGTGGCGTAAGCCACAAAACGATGGGCTAGGCTTGTAAATGCCCTCGGGCAGATAGCCTAGTATGAACCTATGAACCTATGAACCAATGATACTGTATAGTATGCCTCCATTTCTGGGAGAGCAACCTTCTGGATAAAGCATCTTGTTATTGTGACTCCTGTTTACTAATTGTTTTGGCTTCTCTCTGTATGTTTGGTTATAAACAGATGTCAAGCATTATTCCTCATTAATTTCTTCAAATGTTAATTAAAATACCAACTAGTAACATTCTTCGACTAACAAATATGGCATAAGCTGGTGCCATTTCATCTAACTGATGCTGAAACTGTGCGTGGTGATTTCTTTCATCTTGACCTTGAACTTTTTTTTGCAGCAAGCCTTACCTCAAGTCTTTGTCCAGGTGGAGAAATAAATGCCCTATCTAATGATCTTAGTGCTGTGTTGAACAGAAAAGAAAAATAACACGAGTCTGTGTTGCTGTTGGTACAGCTCCCCTTAGCCTGATAGAATGTTGCATTCCAGAAACAGCATTATTGAAAACTCTGGAAGAAGACAGATGGAACAGATTTGTCACCATATGGACAACATGTAGTGCTATTCATTTTATAGTTTCCTCGTTTAACTGGTATTTAAATGTCAGATTCCTCTATTAAGGTATACAAAGAAGAAACAAAGTGGTGTTAGTTAATTTTAGACTCATAAGGATAAGCAGGCTGATAACAGTGAATTGGTTATATACTGCTTAGCAGTCAGCCACTTTGGGAAGGGCTCAGCACAATAAGTGCAACACTAATGCAGTAAATGACACTCATTACCTCATACACAGGCCTGGTTTCAGTGGTTTACATCCTAGGCATGCCCACTAAACAATGCAGCAAATCAATGGCAAGGGAACTTTCACTACTCCTTCTAATCATAAAGAAACCAGTAAATAAATAAATAAATGCTTGTCATTGGTGATGTAAGGATTGTATTTACTTACTTATTTGTTTGTGCCAAGTACAAACTACTTACTCAAAGAAGTTATGACTGATACATTTTTCATGTTTGCATATAAGCTCATACTCAAAAGATGTTATGCTATTGCGTGGAATAACAGTTACATATTTAAGACATAAACACAGTAAGATACAGCTTTGTAAATGAAAAGTATTTCCTATTTTCTGATTTATATTTGTTTTCAGATGTATTTGGAGAAGTTAAATAAGTAACCATGCTTTGTCTTATGGTTTGCAAAGATAGTATGCAGAAGTTATGAATACTTATACTCTATGTGATTTATGTTTTAATTATGAATAGTTGGTATTTTTGTTATTTTTATTTCTAATAAATCTTTTTAAATAAAAGACCCAAAACTGGAAAAGAAAAGACAACATTAGCTGTTATGTGTCAGCTTAAGGAAGGTACTCAATCTGCTACTAAGTATTATATTTCAGGCAGGTGACTATCAGATCCCAAAATGTCAGCCATGTTTCTCCTGATGTGTTAATCATGACATCCAGGGTTATGGATTACCTATCAAAAATTCAATGTGCTTATTGGGGGCTTCTAGCCATTCCATGACATAATTTCTATTCTGAGAAAATGATTTCTGTATGTATCTTCGCTATGTCCCAGACATCCAGGAATTTTAATGTAAACCATTAATCCTTGAAAAACCCCCTCCTCTGTTCTTTCTGTCCTTATAAGCTGAAGGTCAACATAGAAAATGTACGCTTCTTGCAAAAAGGGTTCCCTATTGGAAATTGCTGTGGATTGTTTTTCTTTTTTTTTGTCTTGCACATTGAAAACTCAGTATAAGTGAATGGTGTTTCTTTATTCAAACACAGAGGGTATTGCTTAGCAATCGAATGCAACTACTTCATTCAATAAATAATTGCTTATGTTAGCCTTCTCAGAACGGGTTCATAGCACAATCTCAGGACATTCAAGCTTCAATCAGACCAAAAACAAAGTTCCTTTTTTCTCCAGTCTTACCCAAGGAAAAGCCTCCCACTGTCATTCATTCAATAAAGAATTGCTTATGTTAACCCTATAAGAATGGACGCATTGCACACTCTCAGGACACTTAAACTGCAATCAGACCAATAAGGAGAAAGGAAAATAATGTTACTGTAGGTTTTATTTTCACCCTAAACTGCTTTTAATAGCATTTTCATAAACAACTTTCACAACACTCTTATTCAGGGTACCTCATCCAATATGCAGATGACTCAACCACTACAACAACTCATCCAAAATGCCTTCACTTCTACGAAACATGAATGACCAATAATCATCTTGCCTTAACCCCCAAAAAACTAAATTTCTGCTTTTTAACCCTAAAAAAATGCCACCATAAACAAGAATGCATTCACTATTCATTCTCAAAACAACACTATCATTGAAGTTGTTACTAATACAAAACTACTAGCTGTCATTATAGATGAAAACCTAACATTTGACCTGCATATTTACTACAATATCAAAAAAAATATCAAAAATTGGGCATCCTCTATGGACATAACTTCATCCTAAATCATTCTTCAAAACTGTCCTTAGCCTCTTCCTTTCTACTACCATCTCTTCTATATGGTGCTCCTCTCCTTACTAATATCCATTCCTCTCTGAAATCCAAACTAGACATGTGCTACAATAAAATTGCTAAAGTTGCAACCAATGCACAATTTTCATTTCACCATTGTTCCTTATTATGCCAACTAAATTGGCTACAACTTCCACACTATCTTACATATTTACAATTAACTACTACACACAAATGTATACACAAACCGTCAAACTGCCCTGCCCTTTCTTCTCTACTCACTCTGTTCCATCCTGCTAGATCTTGCTGATCTCAAAACCAACTTCTCTTAAATGTTGAGAAACCAAACTCCACAAATGGTCAGATGCTCTACTCTTTTACTACTTCAGCACTATGAAACACCCGCCCAATAGATAGGACTACCAGCAATCCTGCTTTCTTTAAAATGTACCTGAGACAACACCTTTCCTCTCTATGGCATTGCACATGTGCCAAAATGCCTCTTTGTAAAACATGGATCCCTCCTTTACATCACCATATCTTTCTTCTATCTCCACTCTAGTCTATTTGCACTCTCTGTTATATTTACCACCTATATTCAGTTTCTTATTTCATAAGTGTTAATCACTTACCAATAATTATGATACTTACATTCTTTGTGTTACCACAATCTCCTTCATTTGGTACTGTTAATACTTTAACTTGACTCTAAATTTTCAGCTGCAACCCTTCTACTGTAATGTACTGTTCATTTTGATCTGTTGTACAGTATTGTATGTTATGTTTTGAGTATTGTGAACATTATGCTTTGTGTTATTCTTATATTGCATTATGCTTATATTGTATGTTGTTCATTTCTCTTTGGAGCTTTTCTCCCAGGGCCTCCACTGAAAATGGGTTTGCTATGGCCCATTGTACCTTCCCAATAAACAAATGCAAATAACTACACATACACACACACACACACACACACACACACACACACACACACACACACACATATATATATATATATATATATATATATATATATATATATATATATATATATATATATATATAAACTAGACATGCATTGTTTATTCTTCAGTTCTTGTTTTTGTCACCTAGGACATGATATCACATATCTACCCCACAGAACTTTAAGCCAAGGAACTAAAGCCTCTCTGCCTTAATGTCATTAACAGGGACTCTTACTACAGGACAAATATTCAGAAAGGAAAACTTTTCCGTGTATGTCTTTGACTCTTCTACCTTGTAAGGTCACCATGTTATTCAGTGGTGAGTCATTATACAACTCCTGCTTGCTTCTCCACATCCATTTCCAGCCTTGTTTGAGATGTCTCAAACTCTTTATCAGCTGATATATACTTCATTTGAATGCATCTGTCAAAGTAAATTTTGCATCCTATAGATATGTTCACTTACTTTTTCTGGCATCATATGCCTGGAAGAAACCTAAATATATCTTCCAGATCCATCATGATAAACAATGACATACTGCATCCTTTTTTTTTTTCTATACCCACACTATGGGCTGGAAACTGTAAAGTTTATGGAAACTATATGTGGACAGTGCAGCACACAAAAGGAAGACTTCAGTGCACCTGCTGCAGATATAATTAAAGAAGACATGTTGAAGGCAATCCAAGTACTTTCCTATTCAGGGTAGGATAATTACAGATTCCATGCATGTCTGTCTGATTCCAAAACACATCGTGCACACATAAAGCAAATTAAATATGACAAACTGCCACACTGAGACTACTTCTGAGGTCCATGGCATATGCTTTACAGACATCAAAGAATACACTGATAGTACAGATTTTGCCGAATTTCATTGCAAAAAAAACAAACAAAAAAAAAAAAAACGTAAAAATACAACCTGCACTTAAGGAACTGCAACAGGCCACACTGGTACAAGCCATAAATGAGTCTGTGGCTGTGCACACTAAAAGGAAGCCAGCTTAAGTTAGGGAAAGACAGCGACTAAACCATTTGTCAGACTAGTAAATAATCGACAGGTACTGGCTAGACAGACAACTGGTGCAGGCTGTCTGCAACATGTGTGTCCCACACATGTCTGTGCAGGCAATGCGAGAAAAATCTATCACCTTTTAAACAAAAGTGTGTCGCAGTCTGGGTGCACTTGGATCTGAGACATTCCAGAGACATTTAGGGAATGCTGCAGGAGTATTACAGACAGCTGCCAGACATACCCTGGCAAAATTCCTGGAAGCAATGTACAGCAAGGTGGATGACTACATACATTTTCCATCCACCCCCACGGAGTGAAGAACTAGAATGCACAAGTTTTACATCATTGCAAACATCCCTGTTGTACTCAGTGCAATAGATTGCACATCTATACCTATCAAGACACCAGTACATCCCAAAGCAGACTGATATGTAAATAGCCAGGTTGTGTGTGCAACCGATGGCAGCATAGTAAACATCAATCTATGATGCTGCCATATGGAGGGAAAGTGGACTGAGGACTGCTTTCCAGCAAGGTGAAATACCTGAGGGACTACTATTAGATAAGTGCAGGAACACTGTTAAGATGTAAGTTAGAGATATCCTTCACAACAATATCCATTCTGACCAATGTGTTGTCATTCCCCACAACAGGTGACTGTGGTTATCCTCTTGAGCCATGGCTAATAACACCTTACTGTGAACCATCCAACCCTGCACAGGATGCCTACAACAGAGCACATGCTCAGCCAGAAAATTATAGAGCATGTGCTCAGTATACTAAAAACTAGGTTTAGATGTATGGACACATCCGGGGGTGCACTGCACTACACACCTGAGAAGGCAGCACAGATGATAACAGTGTGTGTTATGCTGCACTACCTGATAACTAGAGCATATATCAGTCTTCTAGCTACAGGTGTGGGCAAACTATCCCAAGAACTCCAGATGCATGAAGAGGATTTCCCACAGGTATCACAGGAGGAGCAGGAGAAAGTATAGGACAGAAGACACAGGGGTAGGTAACATGGGGTGTAACCACAAGTGCATGCCCAGCCAATGTAGCAGCATCTGCTCCACACTTTTGAGTCATGACAAGCCACATGTACATCAGTACAGATTAAACACTGAGGTACAGGCATTGTCTCACCACAGTGACAAAGATTGCATCTAATGGCAATTACCGACTAGATGTTTTTATTGACCATCAGACATAATACCATAATCATAATAAATAACATTATCAACATATGTAAATCTGTCACAACAGGCATCATCAACTCAGAGCACAATGGACACAGGTAAGCATACACACTCAAATTGTTGTAGCATTGTTTGGCAAACAATAATGGACACACATCAGTACAACACATTCTTATCTCTACAATATAATAACATGAAAAAAAGAGAAACAACACAGGGCATAAAGCAGAACTTTTAATAGCCACTGAAAGATATATATATCATAGTAAACTAGTAATTTAATACATGGAGCAAGCTATGTTTATGACACAGTTGGACTCACTCTAACACAGCCTAGAGTGACCTCGCTGATATCTCACATCATGGTCTGCTCTGTCTCTACCATGTACAGAAACACATGGCCCTGGTTGCTCCATAGCAGAGATTGATATGGTGACAACACCATGATGAGGTGAAGGAGCATGATTGCAAGTTGAAGGCCTTGTTGTGACTGGTTGGACCACAGCAGATTGGCCAACAGTGGAACTGTGTACATGTGGGACCACAGACACCTATGCTCGACGGGCAATGGTGGTTCTATGGAGAGGTGGTCTGCCTCTCACATGTTGCAATCAGCTGAGCACAACGAGGGAACACACA
Organism: Protopterus annectens; assembly: GCF_019279795.1. Lineage (NCBI taxonomy): Eukaryota > Metazoa > Chordata > Ceratodontiformes > Protopteridae > Protopterus > Protopterus annectens. The sequence continues at coordinate 186,636,489 of NC_056729.1, forward strand.
GAACCCTGCTTGTACTATGACACTGCTGCAATATTGTAGAGGTGATGGTTTCTGCCAGCCATGCCATAGCTGAGCATCCAGTGCCATCATTATCTCACTATGTCTGTACTCATGTCTTTCATGCATCAAACATAGCTGGTGTGCCACACATTGTGTGCCATGTGCAAGTACATGTATGTCTCATCAATAACATTGCTGTGAACATTCATTTGCCTGCAGCAGGAGACAGACACCATCTGACACCTGCCTCCCCACTACCTGCAAACTTACATCTACTACTATGCCTGATTTCAGTTTGTTGACTGCCAACAGCAGCAGTTTTTATTTGGATCTGTTGTTCAACGGTGTCACCCTGTGCAACATCCAATGTCTGATCATTCTCCAACTGGCCAGACAGCCTCCCCTCCACATCTGAACCTACAGTAGTATTGACATCACTGTCAACATATTGTGCAGAAATTATCTACATGTCAGTGTCCAGTGTGCCAGGAGCACTGATACCATGCTGAGACACATCTGATACCACATCATGATCATGGGATGGGCTGGTGGATGATACAGATAGCTGATGTGCTAATAGAAGAAAATGATGACACATATTAGGGCAGTGTGCTGCCATACATGATTGGTAGCATCAAAGACATATATCTCACAGCAATATTACAAATAATAATGACTGTATCTGAGGTCTGCTGTATGTATATCTCATGGAATCTACATACTTGGAGTATAAAATTAGGTTATATAGTCAACATGCATGACATATGTTAGCAATACAAACAAAGGATACACCTGACAACTCCTCAAGGGAGGATGGTGCTGTTGAAGAGGGATGAACTTGAACTGTTGTAGATGGAAAAATCAGTATTAGTGATCACATCTGCCACCATTAACCATGTGAACACAGTTAAAACACACTGAAGGTTTGACATAGACATAACACTTGTCTGTGCAGTTTATGAGGTTCATGCAATCTAACCTAGGAATGGGAAGAAGGACACAGTATTAATGGAGGATAACAACAGGAGTAGCAGCAATGACAGGTATGAAACATTGTTAATATCATACCAGAGACAGACTCCTGCTGTGAAAAGGTTGGGGGCTGTGCTGTGGATTCTGCACTGGGAAAGTAAATTGAAAGACAACACAGTCATGTATTTAGCAAAAACAACACTGAAAGCATCATATATACAACACAGTAACAAGGGCTGTAGATACTCACCTGATGGAGGCTGCATTTGAATGCCAGATGGCCCAGAGTTTAAAAATATTGACAATAATGTCATGTGCTATCCGTTAGTCTGTCTGAACATGAACCTGCACAGCTTGGGCACACACTGGATGTACCTATAGTGTACAATGTTAGGAAAATAACAATATGAAAGTCAACAGCAGTGCCATGCAATAAGGCTGGGGCAATAACAGGTAGTGGTCACAGTAGCATAATATGGAGACACACACACCTGACATTGCTTGCTGTTGTCCCAAAGTAGAAGGACCTGTGAATATTAATGCAGGCAGCATTGCATATGTTGATTGAACTGTCCAGTCTGTACTGCGGTTGTATGAATACATGTCATTAGATTTACAATCACCAACATCACCTTGTGTGGATCTATCTGTACAGCTCAGATCTGCTGCTGTAAACCAAAATGACAATACATGTTACAGCAATATGCACAGATTGTATCTATACTCAGCCATGTCATGGGAAGAAAGATGTACATGTTCAGCCTGGAACTCCAGCTTTTAGCCCATCCCTTGGTATGTGTCAATTTCCTCTTGTTGTATGCAATTAGGCCAAAAACATTGTGATGCCATCAGGGGTCAATGGTGGTCATCCACGAGTGGCATCCCTCAGTCTCTCTTATCATCTTAATCTGTTGGCTGCACAAAGAATCATATCTGACCAGCATACTCTACAGGCATCATGGGATCTGCTGTTACCTCCAACCACATTTATCATGTTGGTGAGGTTGGTTCAGATTTCATTTCTCCAAACTGTATTAGTAGAATGGACAAGGACTCTCTATCAATGTTGTCGGAGAGCATCAAGTGTGATATAATTTTCCTGTGGGGAGCAGTTGTCATACCTTGGAGAGCTGGCTGTCTGAAAGTCAGTGATATGCACATCATCATATTCCTTTGTGAGCCCATTTATTCAGATTATTCTGTAGACTGCGCATGTCAAAATAAGCAATATGCATTCCTGTGCAATGTAACAGTCTGTACAACCCTGTCTATGACAAATACTAACATGACATATGAAAAGTAACAACAGCACCTTCATACATAACATTTGTAAAATAAATATAACTTGTAATATTATTTAAGTCTATGTTTGGGATTAGAATCCCTTACAGGATGTATATGTTGAATGGAGGCCCAAAGACAACAGCACCATATCATAGTGGTCTGCATGCATTTCAGAATAAAATACTACACAGACTAACAGTTGAACAACATACGGACTGTGTCGGCACATCTCAGGATCCATAGGCAGGCCACAGACAGTACAGATCCTTTGTATATTGAGCCAGTAGTGGCAACACCTTTGTTAAGAAGCATCACTGAAGAAATATCCATAACAGCAGTAGAACATGCCACTAACATTTTGTTTAAAACACATCAGTGAAGAGATATCTGTAACAGCAACAACACCTATTTGTAAAACTTTTGTTAAAAAACATGAATTAGGAACTATGTAACATCAGCAGAACATACTACATACAGACAGTGTTGGGATCCATAGGTTTCATGGTTACACCACAGACTATAAGGAATCACCAGTAAGAAGTATGGATGAGGTAGAAATCTGTCTTTATATACTGATCACATCTGCACTGTAATTCTGTCTATACAACTGCATTTGGGAATAAAATCAACTAAATTAATTGGCAATGCTTTTATACATAAAGTTAACCAAGCATCAGTCAAGTAACTTGCAACAAGTTCTGTTAAAGCTCACAATCTGGATAAACATTAATTTAAACAGGTAGCTTTGAGAATGACTAACTTTAACAGATGTAATAATCACCAAAACAAAAATTCCATCAATTGCCAATGAACGTCTCACTCCAAATCACAGAAACTAAGTGAACTTTAAGTACCATTTGCACCATACATAATTAATGATGTTCATTAAAATTCTAGGTTTTGGAATTCCATTTGCATATCTCCATGTAAGTTGGCTACATGTGGTGTAATATGCAGGAGTACTGTGTAAACACCCAATAGGTATTGATAAACAGTACTATGTGTGGTATGTGCCAGTTATTTTTCAATTATCTGATTTCATGCAATCAGCACCACTTTCATATAATGATTTTTATACATTTATAGATCAGATGATCACTAGCTGCTAACTTGAACATCGGTGAACATTTTTCTGTTTTTGCATTTTCCATTGGTGAATCGAGGTGGCTACTTCAGGTATGTGAGAAATTTCTCTGTGCCCAACTAAACCAAGGAGAAGACCACCCAGATGCTGACCATGTATGCTGGAGTAGGACATCAGATAGAGCTAGGACAAGGACCTTTGGGATGATAGGCATATGGAACTGGATTCTGAGGTAGCACCAAAGACATACAGGGATCTATCGCACTGGAGTGCCAGTTCACCACCATTATGATGACCTGCATCAATCAGAGTGATGTGGAGGAGCTTCCTTTGAGGGTTACCAAGGTGTAGAGACAGCCTGTTGGATCCCTAAGTATGACTATTCTATGCATATTTGAGCATTTCTACAGAAATTACAGATATAGGTTCATAGGTTGGTACTAGGCTATTGGCCCTAGGGCCTGTACAAGCCTAGCCATAACAGTTCCCTGGTTATTTCTTCCCACACTATTTACTTCCCTGGACCCTTGTCTAGCAGGGTGACTGACGTGATCCCTGGGTTGAATTTTCTTTCTTCCATCCAGTCATCAAGGTTCCATTTGAAGAGGGCCAAAGAGGTGCTCTGCTTGACATGTATGGGCAGTCTGTTCCTTCTGCGGCCTTTCCAGTTGTTGCAGATCTCTTGAGAGGTACATACCAAATGGGACGTTGTATTCTATAATGGGTCTAATGAGGGATGAGTACAGTGGGACAATGACCTCCTTTTTTCTGGACAAAAAGCCGTTAGTGATGAGGTGTGCCACATTAAAGGATTTCCTGACTGTTGTGGCGAATTGGTTATTGAAGGTGAGACCACTGTCCACCTGTGTCCCTAAGTCTCTTATCACACTTTCGGTGTTTAGTGTACTGCCACCCATGTGGTAATTCAGGGGTACATGTTTTTTCCCAAAGGGGATAACTAAACATTTCTTGGCATTGAGCTTGAGCCCATGGCTCTGGCACCAAGTATCTGTTTCTGTAAGGCCCTTTTGAAGAGTATCGACATCATTTGGGAATTCATTAATGGCTCCAGGTTTGCAGTCATCTGTGAACTTTGTTAGCCAGAGTCCCTTAGTGTTGGCCTGTACTTCAGAGAAGTACACGCCAAACAAGAGAGGTCCCAGGACTGAACCCTGAGGTACTCCACTTGTCACTTGTCTGGAGATGGATTTGGAGTCAGCTACGTTTACAGTGTGGGTTCTGCCAGTAAGCCAGTTGGCAACCCATCGAGTGACATAGGGATTAATGCCCAGATTATTAAGTTTCGCTATGATTCCAGAGTGGGGGATGGTGTCAAAGGCCTTGCCGAGGTCCAGATAGGCTGTGTGGACTGTCTTACCCTTGTCCATGGCTCTGGAGACTGATTCGAAGAAGTCAATCAGGTTTAGGAGACAAGATTGGCCCTTCACGAACCCAAACTGGGTGGAGTCCAGAGTTTTAAGGTTGTCAGTGTCTTTGTTTATAAGTTCCATGATAATACGTTCCATGGCCTTGCAGATCAGGCTCGTCAGACCGATGGGGCGGTAGTTCCCGGGATCCAAGGTGGATCCCCCTTGTGGAGTGGGATAGTGGGCATGAAGCCTGAATTGAGGGTATGATTAAACATGACACTTAGGTGAGGTGCCAGTTCATTTTATTGTTCATGTAGTACACAGCCCAGGATGTCATCTGGTCCCATGGATGCTGTATTTTTAGCTTTGGAGAGTGGGTTTTTTACCTGTGTGGCTGTTATTTCCAGAATTTGGCAATCTTCCGGTATTGAGATGGGCCATTTAGGGGGTGAGAGGGGGGTGAAGCTGGCACTGAATCGATCTGCCAGGATATTGGCAATATCCTTGGGATCAGTATATTTAATGCCATTCTGTTGTAGATCTGAGCATTTCCGTTTAGATTCTTGACATAGTTATAGAATGCCTTGTGGTTGTCTTTGGAATCTTTGGCAATTTTATTTTCGTAACTAGCTTTGGAGGATTTTATGTGGGATCTCAGTTTCTTACTGAGGCTGGTAAGGGAGTATTTTGCATCCTGGGATTTTCCTCTTTTCTGCAACAGTTTCTTCCTTTTGTTGTAAAGTTTGTTTATGGCAGGGGACCACCAGATTGGCTTCCTTTTTTTGGAGGACAGCATCTTGGTTTTATTTGGGATTGCACGATTCATGCATGAGTGGATGTGCTTGTACAGTGCCTTAGTGTAGGACTCAGCAGTCGAACTTTCAGTTCCCTTCTGTATGGGTGTCATGAAGTTTGCAACTTCTGACTTGAGTAGCATGAAGCTAGCTTTGGAGAAGTTTTTTATGGAGGTTTCCTTACTGGGGGGTGGGGGTGGGATGTGGATGTTAAGAGTGATTAGCTTATGGTCTGACGTGATCAATAAGGGGGTGACCATAGGTGTGGAGCATTGATTTTCCATGTTGGTAATGACCAGGTCAAGGATATTGGAGCCCCTGGTGATACTATGGATTAGTTGATCCAGGGCATTGGAATTTATGAATTCCAAGAACCGTTTGGCAAAGGTGCTGTTAAACGAGTAGTTTTCCCAGTTAATGGCAGGGTAGTTGAAATCACCCAGTATTAGGGTGTTTGGTTTTATATTAATATTTTCCAGTATGTTTAGAAAGGTGTAGTGAGAATCTTGGGGTATGGTGGGGGATCTGTAGCAAGCTACAGTTTGGATTGCAGTCTTACCTAGTGTTAGTTGCACCTGGAGAATTTCAGACGCATTGTGTTGGGCAACTAACCTGTTGGTGTGAATATTCTTGGTGAATATGGACACTCCTCCACCTTTAGTGTTTTGATCCTGGTTTGGTGGCCGAAAATTGTGGTAAGACTTGTAGCCTGGTATTGCACGGGTGCTCTCTGGAGCCTTGAACCAGGTCTCAGTTA